>NW_004086007.1:0-20633 GCF_000220395.1 Ichthyophthirius multifiliis
ATATTAAAATTAAATATAAAATTTTATTAATTTATTTTTAAATTAATATTTTTAAAAACATAGCAATCTATAAAATAAAAAATAATTCTATTTATTATTTAAATTAATTTAATATAAAAAGAAAAAACAAGTATAATATGATTGATATAATATGCATTTTTAATCATGAAATTTAATTATCTATAAAAAAATATTTAAAGTAATTAATAATTATAATAGATTAATATTATAATTTAAAATTTTATATAAAAATCTAAATAAAAAAAAAATCCTTATCAATAAATTAATAAAAAAGATATTAAAAAAATAAAATTATAATGCATTTAAATCAAGTACTATTTAATTATTTTAAACGTATTATTTAAAATGTAAAAAAAATAAAATTAAATACTTATTAATTTTTTAATATATATATATATAGTGTATTATTTTCAAAACATAAATAAAAAATAAATTAAAAGTGTATTTTAGAAACAAGATGAAAGAAGTATAAAATTTATATAAGAATATAAAATTCTATATTTTTATAAAATAAGATATATTAAAATCAAAATTTTATTTTTAAATTAAATTAAAAAATAAAAAGATTTCTTAATTTATTTATAAACAATTATTTTTGTATAATAAACATAATTATTTTCATTTACTTTATAAATAAATATTTACATAATATAATTATAATATGTTATTCATTTATTTTTAAATAAAATATTTTTTATAAACCATATTAATTTTATTACTAAAAAATAATAAATTAAACAAAAATCTATTTTTATATATTTTTAAACTAAATTAACCAAATTATATAAAAAAAAAACTAGTACAAAATTATTAATATAATACTAATATAATTTAAATTGCATTTTTTATAATATAATTTAAATATTTAAATATGAATTTTTTCAATAATTAAAGAAATTATAAATAAATACTACAAATATCTAAAAGTAATAAATAAAGTAAAATAATATTTTTATCATCTAATAATATTAAATATTGAAAATATTATTTTATATTTTATTAAAATTTGTATTAATAATTTATACAAATATATTTATATTATATATGAAAATAAACCCATTAAATAATCTAAAAGCACACAAACTTATAAAATAAAAATAATTTATGAATTCATATAAAAAAATACACAACTTTAAAAAATTAACAAAAAATATAAATTATTTCACTTATTAGAATATTATAAAAATTAAAATTAACTTATATAAAAAAAATGTAAAAAATATAAAAAAATTAAAAAAAAAAAAATTTAAAAAGAGAAAAAAAAAGAAAAAAAAAAATATTTAAAAAAACGATAATTAACTAAATAAATGGAAATCGAATAAAATTAAACAAAAACCATAATTATTCCATAAAAAAGTAAAAAAAGTCCATTAGATGTAGTATAGACTACATCTAGCATATTCCAAAAAAGAATAAGTTAATAATAAATAACTCCAAGTGAATCAGAGAGTGAAAGTGAAAGCTCAAATTACTAATCCGAAAAAAGAAGCTATAATTAATTAAGATATAATTCAGGAAAAAAGATAGAAGAATTAAAATAAATATAAAAAAGTACAAAAATAAAATTAAATATATAATAAACTAACTATGAGATACTTTTATTATAAATTTACGAATTTTTAAGTTTCTAAGCGAAAGTTTTTATTAATTTAGATATAAACTTATTAAATCAATTAACTTTAGATGAAGACTTTAATATTTTATATTTAAATTTTATCTAATTAAAAGAAGAATATGAATTATAATAAAAAAACAATTATAATGTAAAAAAAAAAAAAAAAATTGAACTTAAATATAACAAACAAACAAAAATAGAAATATATTAAAGAAAAAATTTTCTTAGGACAATATTTTATAGAAAAAATAATAGCATAATTTTACGAAAACTTAAAGCAGTTTTCTTCAAATTATTTAGAAAATACTTTTTGTTAAACAGAAATAAATACTAAAAAAGACGAGTTACATGAATACTAAAAATAATCTAATGATAATTTTAAAAATTATAACAATAATTAAAACGAATAGTATATAGATTATAAGTCTTAGATTTAAAAATTAACACAAGAAAATCAATATTTAGAAATGTCATTAAAAAATAAAGATATACTATTACTAAATTTACTTTAAGTTAAAAATTAATATGAGTTATAAGAAGCCAAAATATAGGAATTAACACAAATTTTAATATAAAATAACATAAATATTGTATAAGATGACGTTCAATTAAATTAAGCTTTTTATGAAAGAAGTTAGTTGTTATCAAATTTAAATAAAATTTAAAAATAAAATTAAGTTTTATAAACATAAAATTAAGAACTAAAAAAATCGTAAAATAAAAAATAATATTAATTTTTAATTTTTAATTTTATATATATATATATATATATATATATATATATATATATATATATATATATAATAAGAATTTAAATATTTTATGAATCTTAATAGAAATTTGAAAATAAATTAGAAATAGAAATATAAAATAATAATTTTTTGAAAAAACTTGAAGAATTAGACAAAGAAGATTAAATTAAAAATTTTATAAATTAAATAAATACATTAAATTAATAAATTATAGAATTAAAATCCTTAAATTAAGATAATATTATATAATAAGACATTATTTTATAATAGAATAGTATTGCAAGTAATTTAGAATAGGAATTTGAAGACTAAATTAAATAATAACAAGAAAATTATAAAATAAGTATGATTTAGGCTAAATCCTCATTATTAGAAGAGAAAATTAAAAGTGAAAATGAAAAAGAATTTATTAATTAAAAATTATTTAATTTAGAATAATAAAATGAATAATTATACATATAAAATGATTCATTAAATAATGAAAATTAAAGCTTTAAATCTACATATAAAATCATAGAAAAATAATTAAAAGAGTATTATTATTATATTTTATTTTATTTTTACTTTTATTTAATAATAAATAGAGCTATTAAAGAAAGAGATAGTTTAAAAAAATATTAATTTGAAGTTTAAGAACAATAGAAAAAAATATATGAATTGGAAAAAATAATAACTATCTATGATTAATAATTAAAGTAAATAAATAAAGAAAAATAAGCATTTGAAGAAAAATATTAATTAATTTAAAATTCTTACAACTAAATATAAATTGAACTTAATAATAATATATAAGATAAATAGAAAAATAATGATAATTTTGATTAAAATATTTAAATTGAATTAGATAATTAAATCATAAAAAACTAACAAATTTAAGAATAAAATTAAAAATATTAAAATGAGAATAATATATTAAAAAATACTTGCAAAAATATTGAAAAATGCATAAAAGTTACAAAGAAAATATTCAAAAAAGAAAAAAAATAAAATAATAACTGATAATTTATTTATATTAATTATAATTTATTTATTAATGGATGTTTTTTGTATGTATATTAAATATATTACTTTTTTTAATGTTTTTTATAATTTATATAAATTTATTTGAAACAAAAAAATTAAAATGATAATTGGTTTATTGCTTTATTAATAGAGTTTTAAAATACAAATTGCACATAAAAAAAATCAATTTTACATATAAATTCTGCTTTATTGTTTTTTTTTAATCTCAATTCAATTTTAAAAATAAAATAAAAAAGAAGAAAAATAATTAATTTTGTCTTTGTATTTAATTGAGTTCTTAAATAAAATTTAAAAATAAATAAATAAAAACATAAAAAAATTAATATATATATTTAAAATTAAAAATTATTATTTTTTATGATAAACTTACGAGTTTTATGTATCATTTTTTATTATATTTTTTATATTTTTTTAATTTTTTATTTTTAAATTATTAAAAGTAAAATTAATTAAAACAAAATATATTTTTTACTTAAAAATAAATATCAAAATTAATATAAATAATTACATATATATTCATATAAAAATCATTATTATTTTAAATGAGAAATTATTCCCAAGATTATAGCTCGCTAGATAATATTTTAATCTAACAAAATCAACGTTTTTCATTCTTAAGTTTAACACCTTAAAAATCCCAATAATCATTTAAAACTGCTGACAATATTAATAACAATAAAACAAACGCAAAAAAGCGATATAAAGCATAAAACTTCAAAAACCATAAAAGCTTAAACATGATGAATCCAATTGAAATACAAATGAAAGAATATATAAATGCCAACAATAAGTAATTAACATAATTAACCTAAAACCTCTCTATAGTAATTGAATCTTCGTAAAGCATAGAAGAATATGATACAATCCCTTTAAAATTTGGAAACATTATATCAATATCACAATACGGGGAAGATTAAAAATTTATAATATGTGATGGATTCATAAAACAAACGGCATATATGCAAAACTTACTTAGTACAAACGGATAAAGATTCGACAGATCATTATTTAGAATTTTGCCTTCTTTTATTTCTTCATAATAGTAGGAATTTTTAAACAATCTGAAGCAATAAGGGGAAGAAGAAAAATAAATAAATAGAGAATTTTAAGACTAAATTATAAAGGAATATAAACATAATATAAATTTATATGAAAAAGTAATAGGCAAAGAAGTATAGTACAATTAGGAAGTTTAATTATTACATTTAGCCTCAAATTAATTTCTAGTATGTAATTTTATTGAATCTGAAACGGAAAGATCAAATTATAAAATTGAATTATAATAATTTTCTACAAAATTTACATAGTTTAAATTTATAAGAATTGTTGAAAATTCCAAAAATAATATTTAATAGTATAAAATATATATATATATTTATATATATATTTATATATTTATATATATATATATTTATATATATATATTTATATACATATATTTATTTATTTTATATAAATAAAATTTTTATTTAGAAATATTTATTTGAATGATCATTTATATATTGTATGTTCAATTAATCATTTAGGTAGAATTCCTTATATGCATATATCATAGAATATTTCAAGTAAAAAATATTCACTATAATAATAATTAGGAGATGATGGATTTCCAATATTATTAAAATTGCCATCAAAATAATAAAATTTACTATACAATAGTCAATAAAATATTAATTTTTATTAAAATGAAGAAAAAAAAATTGGAATAAATATTAATATTGGAAGTAATCAAGTAAAAATTTCTTATATATATATATAAATAAAAAATTTTATATATTTAAAATAGGAATAATAAAATAATAGCAACTAATTAATATATTTATAAAGTCCTATTTAAAGGAAAAGAAATTAATAATAATGTAATTAAATTGAAAATTAATAATAATAATAATAATAATTATAATAATTATAATAATAATAATAAATAATAATAATAATAATAATAATAATAATAATAATAATAATAATTATAATAATAATTATAATAACAGTAATTTTATTTAAAATAAGAACTTAACGTTTCTTTAGAAACAAAATCTAAATTGAAAATAAACCGATTTTCAAATTATATTTAAGATGATAATTATTTATAATTCGGAGATGTAATTTGGCTTTAAAATATTTAATATGGAAGTATTTTAATAGTATGTAAATCAGACGACAATTATCAAGTATAAATAGAAAGAATGGTCTAAAAAGATTAATAATTTAACAAATTCGAAGGAAATACAAACGGAATGTGGGTCGTCGAAAATGCAAAATATCAAAAAGGCGGTATGGTTAAATGGAACGATAAGTTTTATTTAAGAAACTTTTCTTGTCATAAATATTTATGTTTATTCAAGAATTCTTAAAATGTATTACATTTTTATTTAAGCCAATTTTCTGATTAAGCTTTTTTATTTTAATTTACACAGCTTTTATTTTAATAATAATCCCATATTAATAAAGATTCTACTTTTTATATTTTATCGAATTTTCATAAAGGATGGATTCATTTAAAATAATCAGAAGAGGAAAATTAAGAACTTAATAATAATGAATAAGAAGATGAAATTAAGGAGTAATTTCAAAAAGTTTTTGTTGAAATTCGACAGCCTGCCGAAGATGACGCTTTTAAATTTTACAAAGCGACCCAAAGTGAAATATATGAGGCTAGTTTTTTAATTTCGACCTACATAATAATAGTTTCTGGAATTAAATTTTTATAATAAAAGAAGATTTTATATTAATAATTAAATGTCAATTAAATTTTAAGAATGTAAAAAAAATTAAAAACAATTAAAGTTTGTCTTTAGGACTTAGAAAAATTCTGTACGAATAAACTAATAAATAATATAAACTCGGAATGTGTATATGGAAAAATTAACCCTGGAAGATAAAAGTTATTAAGAGAGTAATATTTTATTGATATTTTGTGTGATTTTCTCAGTGAATTAATGTAAGAAAGTGAACTTAAATAACTACAGAAAATACTTAGGAACGAAAAAAGGATTATCTTTTTAAAAAAAATTAAATTAATATTAAAAAGAAACCGAAATATATCTCTTAAATGTATCGAAATTTAATTAAAATAAGAACAGAATCTTCCAAAACTCCAATAAGATATTCTAAAATAAAAACACGAAATTTTAAAAATAGGCTATCTTTTATTATCACAAATGTGTTCCGAAAACAGTGAAAATTAGCGTTATTTTTACTCTAAGAAAATAAATATATTATAAAAACATATAAAATATTCTCCTGAAGCCCTATTTTCTATTAAAACCATAATTTTGAAAAACGAACATATAATCCACAATATTTGCTAAGATATTCATTTCGCTGATAAATAATTTAGAAATCATAATCAAAAATAATTATAAAGTCTTGTTTTTTTTAATAATCCGGTTTTTTGTAATGAGATAAACGACTCGAATTTTCTCGTTTATATTATAAACCTTCTGAACTCCAAAAATATTAAAAAATACAAAAAAAAATTACATTTTTTAGATTTCTTCTAACACTTATGTTCTTATAATAATAAAGGAATTCAAGTAAATTAAGATATGATATATAAATTGGCAGAAAACGCAAAAAACTTCAAACAAAATATATTCCTGAAAATAAAAACAACAAAATATAATTAATTTATAGAATAAATAGAAGAAGAGTAAAAAGATCAAAAAAAACAACAAAATAATAAAATAAAAGAAGAAGAAAAAAAAGAAGAATAACCAATAATATTAAATCATTAATATTTTCCTAAATACCTCAAAACCCTCCCCAAAGACCTCCTATATATAATAAATGAGATAAAATTATATAAAAACCTTTCTCTTTCCCGAAATTAAAATTGGACTAAAAAACTTTAATAAGAATTCCTTTTCGAAGATTTAACCCGTTTAATATTCGACCATAGGTTACATTTAGAACTACGATCTGCCCTTTGTGGCTTAATTCTGACTTTATATGTAGACTAGGAGCCTTTAAAAACTCAAAAAATTCCTTAAATATGTAGAGTTTATAAGTCCAAATTTTCCCGAAATTCCAAAAAAAAGAGTCGCAATGTAACCCAAATATGTAAGGAAAATCTTTCTTAATTTTAATATTTGATTTTAGATTGCTTATCACATATAGAAACTTTTTTGGTATAAAATTCACCAAAATGTATATCTCCTCAAAAGTCATAAAAATAAATGGCTTTAAAAAGAACATAAACTATTTTAGCAGATGATAAAAAAGAAAATATACTGAAAAATGTATTAAATAAAACATTATTTCATTAATAGTTTGCCTTGTATAGTTCAATGTATTACATTAAACTAATCTATATAATTCTATTTTATGTACTTTTTAGACTCTTTTAGAATATGATCATATGAATTATGATTTGACAGAGTTCTTGATTAATAAAAGAAATAAAAATTTTATTTTTAAAAAAAGAAACAAATCACTTATTTAATAATTTAATTAAGTTCTTGGTGTGACATCGAATATCATTAAAAAAAAAATATTAAAAAAGTAACCTAATTTAAAGAAAGTTAAGATTATAAAAAAATATTTTTGTAAAAAAACCCATTAGCAAATACTATTGTTGCACTTTTACAAATGGCGGTTTAAATAAAAGAAAAATAAGAAGAAAAAAAAATAGAAAACGAAACGAAAGCGGAAATATGTTAACTTATTATTTTCTTTTTTAATAAAAGAATAGATTATTTAGTAGATAATTTTCTAACTTTTTTCGATTAAATAGGTATATATATAATATAAAATAAAAGAGATAAAATAAAATAATAAAAAAAAATTATAGAAAAAAAATATATATATATATATACATATATATATATATATATATATATATATATTTTTACAAATATATATATATATAAAATAAATTTTAATTATATAATAATAATATTAATATTAAAATAAAATTTGTATACTTATATATAATATAATAAATATATATATTATTATTATTATTAATATATATAATGATATAATTATTATATTAATATAATAATTACAATTCAATTTTTTATTATAAAAAAAATAGGAAATTAAAATAAATTAAATGGCTTTGTATCAATTGAATAATAAAAAAACATATATAAATGTGTTTTTTTGATAATTTTAATATTTAAAAAATTTTACCTGACATATTTAAAACAGGTGTATAAAAAATTGATAATAAATATTAATCTATAAATATTTAAAAAAACAATATATTTTTAAAAATAATTTAATTTTGTTTTAAATAAACTAAATATGGAATATATAATAAAATATAATTTTAAGATTTTACAGGCAATTAATTTCCTGATTTAGATAATATATTATAAAAAAAAAACAATAACACAAAGGTATTATAATATATATATATATATATATATTTTTAATTTTTTGATTTTATTTCTTTTATTTTATTTTTATCTATTTTTTTTCATATTTTTTTATTATTAATTTATTTCATTTTTTATTTATTTAATTTAATATAATTTTCATATTATTTTAATACATATTCTATTTTTTTATTATATTATAGTCTAAAAACTTTATATTGCCATCATTATTTATGATTTTTTATTTAACAAACGATAATAAACTTGAAGAAATTTTACTTGAAATAATACTTAAACTATTTTCTTAATAAAAAATATTTATTTAAAATCTCAAAACAATCTAAGTTTTATTCGATAAATCTGAAATTCATCCTTATAAAGTAAAAAAATAAATTAATTTTAATATAATAAAAAAAAGCTATTATAAAATCGTATATTAAATCTCAAAAATTTCTCTGAAAATTTGTTTTGGCTAACAAAACTTGATTTTCAAGAAATCCAATAAACGCTTAACGACATCCATATGCTTTTTTTTAACAATTCTATAGTATAAAAAAATCAAGATAATAAATAAATAATAATAATTCCATCAGACTTTTATCAAAATTACATAATAAAATATACCACATCATAATATAGTTTTACTAGTTATTAGACTTATATGTAATTCCTAGATCTTTATTTTACATAAATTGACAAAAATCGTTAAAAAACATTTTCTTTTTAAGAAGGCCATATCCCAATTATAAACTTAATAAAATAATGCTAAAATCATCTCACAAAATACTTAAAATAACAATAAAATATTAATAATTCTTTAAATATATAATCTTTATAAACTAAATAAATATAAATATTAGTTCTTTTAAGAACGCTTTATTAAATTTTGATTTGCTTTGCTGTACATAACGAGGAAAACTAATAAATTCTATAAAAATAAATTCCACTTTTTATGGATGAAATAGCCTTTGATTTTGGCTAAATAGACCTCTTGACTTCTATATATATTAATAATAAATTACTATGCGAGAGTTTCAGTGAAACCAATTTTAAATAAGTCCAAAACTCAATAAATGAATACGGAAGACAACCTCGTTTTCTACAAATACTAAGTATAATTTAAAAAATTAAAATTTAAGAACAAAAAAAGGATTATTTTTTAACCGAAAACTAAATAAAAATCTTCAATTGGCTCCTTCCAAATCAATTTACTGAAAAAGAAGAATATAAAAAATACGATAAACTACTTTTCGGATAAACCGAATACAAAAAGCTATGCTTAAGGTTTGATCTTTCACTAGAATTAGAATTTTATAAAAATTCCTAAAATATAATCTTGAGTAATTTCTTGAAAAAAAGCACCTAAAATTTTAATTTTTAAATAGACATTCCTTTCCAATATCATGCTGTTTTAGTTGATCTTTTTCTATTATCTATATAAGGAGAGGAAGGTTTTTCTATTAATGTTTAAAAGATTAAAAATGTTTTCCCTTTAGACTATGTTTTTTCTATTTTATGTGAAAAAGATGATTTATTAAATACACATAATGAAGAAGAAATATCATAAAAAAATATGCTTTAAAATAATTAGTATTCTATTTTTTATGAAGATATATAATAAAATGAAGAAAATATTAATAATAATAGTTTTTAATTATTTTGTTCTTAATAATTACCATTTTATTTTTATTCTCGGATCTAAAAAATTACTAATAAAAATTAAGGTTTTTCGGTTCTGAAACCTAAAATTTTAGATTTAGTTACTAAAACATATTTTAATAAAAATCTTCCAATGATTGAAAGTATAACAAAATATAAGGAAATTCTAATTAAATTTCTTAAACAGGAAATAGAGAGATTTATTTTATTTTTTAAAAAAAACGCAACTTTACCTTCTTTATACTCTCAATTTTTCTTCAATTATTTTCTCCCTTTTTCCTAATCTTACCTCTTATATATTATAAATAAAGAAGCTCCTTTACAAGAAGATAAAATATAACGAGAAGATTTCATTCTTCTAGAAACCTTGGCCATTACTATTACATAATAAGTACATAATGACTACTTTTAATAAATATCATCTTTCATTTCATTAATAAATCCTTCTCTTAACTTTTAAATATAAAATAACTAAAACACATCTCTCTAAAAGCCTTATAATTTTTTCTCTAATATAAAAGAAATCCTCCCTGAAGAAATAACTAAAATTTACCAGATCCAACCAGTTGAAGTAACTAAAAATAAAAATAAAAAAAATAAAAAAAAAAATAGTACCTTAACGATATTTCTTCCAAAATAAATTATAAAACCTGGCTATCATCCCAAAACTACTAAATACTAATAGAATAATTAAGACTCTCTTCCTAAATAAAACTAATATAAAAATCCGAAACGCAAAAACTTGCTGAATCCATAAAGGAAATCGAAGATCTCTTTGAAAATAAAATTCTTTTTAAAAATTTCATCCAGAAAATCATATAATACCTTTCTTAATCTCTAAAAAACAACACTAAAATTTCCACAATGATCTTCTATATAAAAATAATTTAAAAAATATTAAATATATCGTAAAAAGAATCCAAATTATTTGATATGTAAAACCTCCTAGATACACTAGAAACCACTAAAATGGCATTAAATCTCCTTTGTGATATAAAATAAGGCTTTATGGAACATAAACTGGTCTTATAATTGATGAAATTAATGCTAAAAATGTTAAAAGGGGCTAATTTGAAGGTTTAAATGAGTTTTTTTGCTTTCTTTACTAATTATATTAAAAGTGAATCCTTTTTTAGTATCTTTCATAATACGATTTTTCGAGAAATTGAGAAAATTAAATAATTATAAGAAGGTGAAGAAAACGAGGATAAAAATAGGAAAAAAAATAATTAATAAATAAAAAAAAAACAAAAAGTCGAAGAAATAAATCTCATTTTATTGCTTATTTAAAATCTATGTCAAGGACATAATTTAAATCTATAAAATTACTTCAGAAATTAAACTAATAGTAGAAATTCTTACGATATAATAGGTCTTTTGATTGAATTATTAGACTTTTTAACCTTAAATAGTGTATAAATATTTTTTTAAAAGGCTATTTTATGTCTAGATACATTAATTATGTTAGTATAAGGGCCTTGCAATTAAAATTAAGAAAAGATTATTGATTCTAAGTTCTTAGATATTGCTTAAAGAATTTTAAAAGTTAATAAATAAATACTTAAAAAAAGTTCTTAAAATAATGACATAAATAATATTAATATAAAAAATACTAATAATTTTAAAGATGTAAATATTTATTTAAATAATAATTAAAATAATATATTGAACGAAAAAATGCATATTTGGTAATAAGAAAAAATAAAATATAAAATAATGGTTTTAATAAACTCTCTTTTAGAATGTAATTCAGGTGATTTAGTTATAAAAAGAATTATGAGAACTCTCCCTTTAGCAACACTTAAGAATAATATTTCGCTTATTTATAAAAGATATACAGAATAATATGGAAATACTTATGCAATTGAAAGTTTAGGTCATGTAAAATCTATATATATAAATATATATATATATATATATATATATATATATATATATATATATTATATATATATTATTTTTTTTTATTTATTTATTAAAAAAGTATTTATAAGAACCTCAGTAAAAAGCATAATTTTAATTACCTTATTTTTAACTTATTAGTGAAACTGGATTCTATATATTTTTTTTGATTTGTTATTATATTGAATTGCCGTATATATAATTATATTATTTTTTTTATAAATATTAAATAAACTAAAAAGTGATAAATAATCCTAAACTACATCATTCGAATTTGATTTAGATTTAGAAACAAAGTTCGAGTTGAAAGAAATAAAGAAGAATTTTATTGAAAACATAGTAATATTTCATTTTTAAAATAAAAAAATAAAAAAATATTCATAAATATATAAAGAGAATGAATTATTTCTAATAAAGTTTAATTGGATAAATGTGGGAATTTTTTAATGAATTATTTAAAGTTTTTTATAATTATGCTAAAGAAATGTTAATAAAAAATAACAAAAAAACCGAATGCATAGAAACAATGGATGAAGTAATAAATAAATATTTTAAAGAAGCCTTAAAATTCTTCAAAACGAATTCCGCTTCTATCGAAATTATCAAAAACGATTAAATTTAAAAAGTTCGTTTTATAAAACTACCTTATACTCATTATTTAGATAAAGACTAAAAAACTTTATTTTAAAATAAAGTAAAAAGGTTCTCCATATATACTAAATTATAAGGATTAATAGACAGATATAAAAATATAATCATAAAATGTTAACATGAAGAAAAAATAGCTCTTTTTTTCAAAAATAATACTTTTTTTAGTATTTTTGCAAATTATGTAAATTTATGGAGGGATGTGGCTTTTATTTTGACAATTATTTTAAATGTATTTATCTTATTTTCTTATTCAGAAAACAATTTTTCCGAAAAATAAGCTTAAAGCGAAGAAAAATTAAAATAGCAACTATATTTTAACCGAATATACAATCCAAATTTAAAATTAGGTCTAACTAAAATTGTAACAATAAAAAAAACATAATAAATATTCTATTATTTGGGCGGAATAATGATCTTTTGTTCATTATTTGTAGAAATATTTTATATAATAAAGAAAGGTCCTCTATATATGAAATAAGCTTGGTCAAGTTATAAAATATATTTAGAAGCTAAATCAAGTATTTTTATTTTTAATATATATATATATATATATAATAATAATAATGAAAAATAGATATATTTATAAAATTAATAAAATATACTTTAATAATATTACTTTCTCTAATCCGAGTAATAATAAATCCCGAAATATTCTATTATGCTCTATATGGAATTCTAGCTTTTGCAGCAACTTTCATTCATCCATTTTTTTTCTCTTTTCATCTCACAGAAATAATAATAAGGTACTCATCTTTACAAAAAATATTAAAATCAGTATATGAATCTTACAAATAACTTATTTTGACATTTTTCCTAATTCTTTTATTTATTTATTATTCCACATTATTTGCTTTTATTGTTTTTAATGATTCCTTTGATGAAAGATGTAAAGATCTTCATTTATGTTTTTTCTAATGTTTTGATGCTGCATATAAAGATCTAGGTGGTTTAGGTAGTTATTTAGAAAGTGTTAAACCTAAAATTGGTCCAAGTATTAGAAATATATATATTAATTTATATATATAATATAAATAAAAAGATAATAGTTATGAATTTTCAAGACTTGTATTTGAAACTACTTGTTATATTTCTCTTACTATTATTTTACTTAGAGTTATATATGCAATTATTGTAGATAGATTTAGTAATATTAGAGCTAAAGAGAAAAAAAAACTTTCGATATTTAAGAAATATGTTTTATTTGTGGACTTTCTAGGTTTAATTTTATTTTAATAAATAAAAAAAAAAAATTAATAAAAATTTAAATTTAAAGAGAATTGTTTGATAGAAAAAGTCAATAAGGATTTAAATAACATGTTAAAACAGAACATTACTTATGGAATTATATGTTTTATTTAGGTTATATAGATTCTAAAAAATAAGAAGAATACACAGGAATAGAACAATATGTATATGAAAAAGTTTAGTAAAGCGATTTTTCATGGTTTCCAGTTTAAAGAGCTCTTGCATTTTCAAAAGAAGATGCTTAAAAATAAGAAGAAATTAATGAAATTCATGAATTGTAAAATGAAATAGAAAAATTATAAAGTAATTTGTGTAAATTAAATGATTATTCTTACTATATTAATTCTTAAATAGAAAAAGATGAAAATAATTGATTAAATATATTTGTATTTATTATCTTTTTCAAAATATACAAATAAATTACCAATATATATGTATTAAAAAATCTTATATTTTTTTTCAAAACAAAATATATTTAAAAATAAAGTACTATTATAAAATAATTTAATCAGGGATTAAAATAAATATATTTAAAATAAAAATAATAAAAAATATAATACTTTTTTAAAATATAATTATGTTATAAAAAAATAAAGTAATATGAAAAAATTATTTTATATTTATATAATCATAATTTTAATAGAAATGAAAAATCAAAAGAATAAAAAGAGATAAAAAAAAATTATTTGAAAACATATAAAAATGAAAAAAAAATATAAAACTATTAAAAAAAAACAAAATATTTAAAAAAATATAATTAAAATTGTAAAAAATTAAAATATATTTTATATATTTATACATTTATATATTTATATATATTTTATATTTTAAAAATTGTATTTTATTTTTAAATCATTATAAATATATTTATTTTATATTTGTAAAAAATATAAAATATATTAATAATAAATTGATTATAATTTTATTTTTTTTACTTTAAAATGAAAATATTTTATTTATTTTTAGTTTTAATAATTGTATAATTATATTAAAATATTAAATATAAAAAATACAATTTCTTTATTTTATATAAATATTTACTAAATAAATAGTATATATATAATTAATAATTTTTAAAATAATTATATAATATATTAATACAAAATCAAATCATTTTTTTTTTATTTTAAAAATGATTAACAATAATGTATCTCTTATATAAATAATTTATTTAATAGTAAAAAATTATAAATAATTTTATTATATTATAAATAAAATAAAAAAAATGAAATTAAATATTGAAGATCATATTGACGAAATAATAGAAGTATTAAAAGTTCATATATTTCCTTTGATACTAATATTCATTACATTAATAAGTCGAAAATAAATAACACAAACAAAATACGAATCCTTTAGTTTTTACTGGTATCTTTTTAACGGTTCAATATTCCATATGACCTGGAGTGGATTTATTTGCGGACTTCGTTAATGTGAGCCTTTCTTGAGAGTATTTATATTAATGGACTAAAGATATAAAAGTTAAGAAAATATAGTCAAGCTAGTTTCTTATGTTGATCTTTTAGTCACTGGCCCTTTATGTTTATATACTGCGAATTTATTTTTAAGTCAAAGAGGTCTTAAAAGAGATGTTTTCTGTATAATTTCTTCTATTAGTTAAATATTAGGATCAGTTTTTTTTGTTTTTGATGAATTTTTGAATAAATTTGCTAATACTTGCAAAGGAGACTGTTTCTCCTTTACTACTGAGAATATTATTTATTTCTGGATTTTTTTCGTTGCTATGAATCATGTTTGGTTTATTTTACCTTTAGTCCATATTAAAAAATCATTGATAATATTTTATCCCAAGAAAGATGGAAATTTGAAAATTGTGCAATTGAAAATGGCTATGGAGGTAATTATTATGATAACTTTGATTAGTAATATTTATAAGGAGAAAAAAGAAAAAATAAAAAAGAGATTGAATTATTTTTTAATATATAATATATATATAAATTATTTTGAAAAATATCCGAAAAAAAAATAATATTAAATAAAATATCATAAAATAAAAAATATATAAAAAATTGAATTTAAAAATATAAGATATTAAAAAATAATATTTTATTAAAGTTTATAAAAAAATAAAAATATGGAGTAACATTAATAATAATAATTTAAAGAATAACCAATAGACTTAAAATACATTCAATTAGCCGGATAAGGAAGTTCATGCGGATATTGCAATAATAAAACCGGCAGTTATACATACGGATTAACCGCTAAAAAGATGGACGCCGACATATATAAGCATTTAATGGAATTTGGTTGGAGAAGATGTGGAGACTATTTTTATAAACCTGATTTATTTAAAAGCTGTTGTAAATCATACACAATACGTGCGAATATCGAAAAATATTAAATGAAAAAATCTCAAAGAAAGCATTTAAATAAATGGAATAGATTCTTATATGATTAAGAAGATGTAAAAAATTAAAATATTTCTATAGAAAAATCTTAATAGTAATAATAATAATAATAAAAAAACAATTAAATAAATTATAAAGTATAAGATGAAAATTAAATAAAACTTAAATCATAAATTATTCAAATAGCACATTTTCTTCAAAATAATAATTCTTAAATTTCTCAGTCTTTCAATTCTTAAAATATTTTGGATAATTTTAAAGTTCTTCCTGCTAGAAACATGAAAGACTATTTCACTAATTATCTAATGTTACTCTTTTCTAAATAGCCTTAATTACTTAAAGAAAACACTAATTAATTACAATAAATCTTTTAATAAAACATCACTGAATTTTAAGTTTAAATAACACAAAACGGACAAGTTAATTTTACTAAAGAGAATCCAATAGAACATCAAAAAAAAAATCTAGAAAAATAAATTAAGCAAGAAAAAAATGAAACGAAACAAGAAAAAAACCAAATAAAAGAAAAACTAAAAAACGAGGAAAAAACACAAGCCAAAAACGAGGAAAAAGCACAAGCCAAAAACGAGGAAAAAGCACAAGCCAAAAACGAGGAAAAAACACAAGCCAAAAACGAGGAAAAAACACAAACCAAAAACGAGGATAAATTTACATGTAATGAAATACGTAAAGGAAAGCTTTTAATAAAAATATAATTAGCAAAAGCAGATTAAATAAACTTCGAATTATATAAAAAATACTGTAGGGAAATCCATGATAAAAAAAAGGAAGAATTTAATGGATTTGAAAATTTTTTATCTAAACAAACTCTCAATTTTAAAGTAGTCGAAAGTACAATAAATAAAAATGTAAAACTTTTTTTAGGATGTTTTCATATGAATTATTTTATTGACAATAAACTAATAGGTGTTGGGGTTGTAGATATAACTTCTAATGGACTTTCTTCTGTTTATTTCTATTATGAACCTTCTTTTAAAAAATACAATTTAGGTATTATTGCTTCTTTATATGAAATCGAATATATTTAATACATGAAATAATTCTTTCCTTAGTTTAATTATTATTATTTAGGTTTTTATATTTCTAATTGTCAAAAAATGTCTTATAAAGCTTAATTTGGTCCAAATCAATTATTATGTCCTAGTACTTTTTAGTTTGTAGATTATGATGAAAGAGTATAATAATTAATTTCTTAAAAATCAGACGATCCTACACTTTCAGAAAAAAATTCTCCTTTTCATCCGAATTTACTTAAAGTATTTTTATTATTTAATTTTTGTATTTTATTTTTTTGTTAAAATAAGGAAAATATTTAATAGTTTGTGCTATAAAATACTAAATGTAAATTTAAAGGTAAGGTTTTATAATTGAAAGATTTCTTAAAATACTTTAGTCCGATTGTTTATTAAATTATTGAAGGATTAGCTTAAGTTATAGATAAAACTATTTATCCATTTTTAATTTTTGAATATTGATAATAAAAAAAGAAAAATATATATGTTATTTTTTTATTATAACATATATTATTATTTTATATTATAAACTTATTTATAAAAAAAAAAAAAACTAAAAAATAATAAACAAACAAAAAGGAAATATCACATAAAAAGTAATAAATTAAATATTTTATTTTGAAAATATAATATTTATAAATTACAAATATATGTATATATATATATTATTTATTTTGTTTTTCATGAATTGCTTATAGTCTCTTCTTTATCTTCGTTGTTTTCGTCGGAAGCTTAAACATCATCTAAACCCTAATATATAGACATATCTTCTTTTGTAACTTTTGCAAGAATTTACTTTTAATAACAATATATATTTATTATGTTAAAAATATTAATTTTTATTACTGCAATTTCATTATAATTTAATTACGCAGCCTCATCAAAAGCTGTTTTTCCTAAACTGTTTTATATATTTGCATCTACTTTTAAAGTTTCTATTAAATAGGAAACAATTTCTTTTTAATTATTTATTGTAGCCCAATCTATTATTTTATTTTTAAAATAAAAATAAATAATTATACGTAAAGGAGTATTTTAATATTCATTTTTTTAATTTATAAAATTATAAACTTTTTATTTATCTTCCATTTTATCTATATAGTCTTTTATTAATTAAATTATTTATATATTTCCATTTGCACATGCCATATCTATAAAAATAATAAGTAATTTTATTGATGGAATATACAATATAATTGTTATATACGCAATCCGTTATTTATTTAATTATCAAACCAAGTAATATCACACCCATTTTCGATACAAAATTTAGTTTCCTCAATATCACTTTAATATTAATTTTATTAAATAATTAAGTATATTTTTATTTTATATATATATTACTTAAATCTACAACAATCTAAAAAATATTCTTCATAGGAAGCGTAAAATCCCTCTTCTTCTTATTATTAGATTTAATTAAGATTTATTTCAGTTTCCATTTTAATTTTGTTTTGTTTTGTTTAATTTTATATAAATAAATTTAAACCTTTTTTTTTTACTTATTTATTTATATGCTATTTTTTTTATTTTTTTTGGTTTTATAATTTAATAACAAATTCTTTTAAATTATAATAATATTAATTTGAATCTAATTTAAAATCAAATTACTTATTTTTTTTAGAAAAAAAAAATATATATATATATAATTGAAATAAATAAAATGAATAATTAGTAATTAAATAATATGAAAATATATTTCATATAAATGAAAAACCGAAAAAGCCACTAATTCATAGTACTTATAATATTATTTAAACAAAATAAAAAATTATATTTTTTTATTAATTAAAATATATACTTAACTTATAAATATCTATAAATAAATATTTTATTTAAAAAACAAAAAAGTCAATAGATATTTTAGAAAAAAATACATTTTAATAATAAAAATTCATAAAAATATGAAAATATAATCAAATAAATATTTGGTTATCTAGAAATTAATATATAAAATCCTTAATAAAAATTTAAAAAAAATTATATAAAATATTTAATATATTAAAAACTAAATACAATTATTAAATAAAAAATTCAATATTCATAGAATAACATATATAAATAAATTAAAATTTAATACTTTTAAATAAATTTTTAAATAATAATAATAATATAAACTTAAAATCCAAAAAAATAAACTTATAATTATTATATGATAAAATTTAAAAAAATGTAAATAATAAACATATTATAGTAATAATCGCTTTGCTTTATAAATTTTAAATAATATTTTACTATAGAAATATAAAAAGATAAGACAAAATTTTATTATAAATATACTAAATAATTATTATTTATTTTTTAAAAAAGAGCGAAATTATATTAAATAAATAAAAAAATGAATTAAAAAAATAAGAACTTAAAAAATAATAAGTAAAAATAAAAATTATAAAAAATAAGAAATTTTATCAAAACTAAGATATATATACCGTATTAATATGCTGTAATTTAAAAATAATAGAGATAAAAATAAAATTAAAAAATAACAAACAATAAGCCAGAAGCAACAGGAAAAAAAATGCTAGCATCTGAGAAAACGATAATTAAGTTATAATAATTTAGTTAAAAATAAATTAAAGAATAATTATTTATTTATAATATATTATTAATATAAATAAACTTAATAATTTAAAAGGTTATATGAAATTTAAAATAAAATAATTAATATATATTTATAAATATAATAAATACTAATTTAATATTAAACTAAGAAAAAAATTAAATATTTTAAAAAAATAAATGAATATGTTAAAGCTAATAAAATAAATAAAAAATCAAATTTTATAATATAAATATAAAAAAAAAATACTAAGAAAAAATAAATGAACTAATAAAATAATATAATAATAAAAATCTTAAAGATAAAAAAAATATAAAAGAAAAAAAATAAAAATAGTAAAAACTATAATCAAAAAAAAAAATAATTATAATATATTCTCAAAAAAAAAATAATCTTAAATAAAAAAAATTTAAAATATAATTATAATTAAATGAAGATAAAAAAAAAGTAGTTGTATAAATATATATATATAAAA
>NW_004086006.1:0-14813 GCF_000220395.1 Ichthyophthirius multifiliis
ATATATATATATATATATATATATATATATATATATATATTATATATTTATTATAATACTTAATTATTATTTTTTTTTATTTTTATAATTATAATTCTTGTATTTTCTTTGTATCCCTTAAAATCTAAAAAATTATATATTTTCTTCTATTTAAAGCTTCTGCTGCTGCTATACTACATTTATGTAAATCCTATAAAAATATATATTTTTTAAAAACTAAAAAAAAATTTAAAACTAATTACAATTATTTAATGATAGAAATGTAGTTTTAATTACTAGGCTAAATCTTCTTTTAAATAAATAATTTTTTGATTGATTATAAATTCATTTTCTTTTTAAAATACAAGTTATTCTTTTTAAATATAAAAAATTATTAAAAGAATATTTAATTACAATATTCTTAATAATATTTATTCAAATTTTCGCTTTAAATGATTTCTTATTCTATTAATTGTATTTAATTTAACATTATCTTAATTATAACATCTATTTTTTAAATAACATCCAATATATAATCTTCATATCCATTTAATTCTTTATCTATTAATTTTTTTTCAGAAACTATTTCAATTTTACTTCTTTATATAATAAAATTATTTTTATAAACTAAAGAAGAAATATATATATTTAAATTACTTAGACATATTTTATTAAAGAAAATTCTAAAAATTCTCAAAAGCAGTAATATATTTTTATTCAAAAGTTTTTTAAGACTCAGCTTCTCCTTTAACTAGTGAAAATTTCTTGAATAAATATTAAAATAAATAAATAATAATTAAAATTACTTTGTTTTTCGAAAACATAAATAGCTAAAGTTCTTCAGTTTATTACAAAAAAGAATGATTAATTAATTTTTATAAAAAATACTCTAAATTTTTCTTTCTATCATTAGAAAAATTCATAGTTTCTTTATTAAATTTAGTTAATATATTTTTTTCAGGTAACAAAGGAACTAAAAATCCTCCATATTTATTAACTAATTAATTATAAAGCCATTCAAAGTCACTAAATCTAAATAATAAAGAATAAATATATAATAAATATATATTTTTATATAAATATATATATAAATATATATTTATATATTTATATATTTATATATTTATATATTTATATATTTAATTTTTATATATTTATGTTTTGTTTACCTTCTTAATACTTCAGTATCATATTATAAATTTCCTTATTTTTAGTTTTTACTTTATATAATTTATAAGTTGTTATATATCTATTAATATTATATTTATACTATATAAATATTTATATATATACCCTTCAGTTATTATTTCTGGATCAGATACTAAAACTAATCTATTTTAAATAAAAAATTAATCTATTTTTAATTAATTTAATCGTCTTCTTCTTCTTCAATATCTTTTGCTTCTTATACATTATTTTTCTGTTCTTCGATTTCTTCTTCTATTTTTTAGTTGCTTTCGTATGCATTTTCATTTACTTAATCCACAACTAAGAAATTATGATGTTAAATAGAGAATAAATCTAGAAAATTTTATTCATTCTTATTTTCATATTTTTCATTATTTTCTTAATATTTTTAAAAAACATCAGAAAAATCATCATTTAATAAATCAACATCTAATAAAATAGGAAATTTTTTTATTCTACATAGTTTTCTTATTCAATTTCATTTATATTAATATTATCTTCTAGTTTTTCTTAAAATATTTCCTATTATATTTAAAAAATATTATTTATTTGCATTTTTAAAAAATAATAATTTATTTATTATTTATATAAATATTTATAATTATTGTAAAAAAAAAAGAAAATTATAATATAAAAAAAATAAATATAATATATATACTTATATATATATATATATAAATATATATAATTTAATTTAAAATAAATATGGTATTATTTTATATTATTTTCTTTTTCTATGTTTGTTTGAATAAATAATAAAATTATAGAAAAATAATAAATAGTTTAATTTTTTTTAAATTTAATTAATTATTAGAATATAAAAAAAAATTAAAATATTATAATTATTTTAAATAAGTAATTTAAAATATAATATAATTTCATTTATTTATATTTATTAAAAATTTATTTAGTTTATAAATTAATTATTTTTCTTTTTTTCTAATAGTGTACTTTTAAAATAATTAAAAAAATATATAAATTTTTAACTAAAAAATACATATATTATTAATTTATTATTTTATGAATTACTTTTATTAAAATCAACAGAATTACTAATATACAATGATATATCTTTAATTAATTTTAATATATTTAAATAAAAATTATTTTGAATAATTTTAATATATATAATTAATTTTATTTTATTTTGACTACAGTGTTTGGAAATTGAAATGTCTATAATCAGTTTTTTTCTAAACATTATATTATATAAATTTACTTTTTTTAGAAAAAGTAAAAAATCTTATAAACTTGCCTTAAAAACAGTGAAATATAAATAATTATAAAGGAGTATTAGAAAATATAAAAATTTAAAAGAAAATCTATAATTTTAAAACAAAAAACATAAATCTTAGTTAAAAAATAAAAAGAATATATGTATATAACTTTTAGAAAAGAAATAAAATAGAATACAATTAATATTCTTATATATGTAAAAAGTATAGTGATTTTAATTTTAGTAGTACATAATAATATATAAATCTATAATAAAGAAAATAAAATATAAAAATAAGGAAAAAATATATTAATATAGTTATTCAGATTAAAATAAAATTAATTTTTTATATAATAAAGTGAATTAAAAAATATATATTCTTTTAGTTAATTTAATTAAAAATATTTAATATAAATGTAAAATAAAAAGAAAACAATAAATTAAAAACTCATTAAATAATTATATTAAATAAAAATATATTATTTTAAATAATAACAAATTAATTATTAATAAATTACATTAAAAAAAGAAATATAATTTATAACTTTTATATATATATATATAAAAATATTATAAATTTAAATAAATTAAAATAAAATAAATAATATATTAATTAAAAATTATTTAAGTAGAATTTCAAAAAATAAAAATATAAAAATTTTTATAAAAATAAAATTATATTTAAAAAATATTAAAAATAAGTTTTATATATTAATAAAATATAATTTTTAGTTTAAAAAAAATGAAAAAATTTTCAACAACGTAATATTAAACAGAAATATATATATTATTAAATTAATATATAAACAAATATATATATATATAAATATAATTATATATATATTTATATATATATATTTGTATATAAATTTAGCGTTAAATAATAACCTAATGGTTTTTAAGATTTTTAAAAAACTTAAATTAACAACAGCCATAATTTAAAATATAAATATTATTTTTTTGATTTTTTGTATCAAATTCCTTAAATATAATTAAAGCTAGACTATTATATTGAATTATCCGAAAAAATTGATAAATTAAATCAAATATAAACTCATAAGAACTCTTAAAATGACCTTTAAATAATGTAAGATTTCTTATAAAGTGAACAAAAGGAACTTTTTTAACAGTTTGAGTCTCGTTTTTTATGTGAAAAGCCTAGAAGTAATATTTTTAAGGAAATATTAGCCAATTTAGAAATATAAGTAGATATTCTAGATGAAAACCATTTTTTTTTAATACTAAAAGAAGAAACTGAAAAAATTTTTTAGGAAAAAAATAGTATAAAAAATTTATTGTAAGATTTAAGAAAAAAATTGAATATTTTTGAAAAACAAAAAGATGATTATTAACCAAAAATTAACAAACTTCAAAAATATATAGATGATTTAAAAAATAAAATTTCTCAAAAAACATCAGAAAATTAACAAAAAGAATAAATTTTATAAAAAATAAAGATAGAATGAAAATAATGGATAATAAAATTGAAAATTTACAAATTTAAAATGAAAATATAATTTAAAAAATTAATAAAATATCAAGAAAAAATCAAATTTTTTACCTTTTGAAGATTTCGAAGGTAATATGTAAAAAATAGAAAGTTTATTTGATGAAAAAAATGAATAAATAAATCTTTTATAATAAGAAATTAAAGAATATTTAATTGAAAATAATAATCTATAAATAAAAATATAAAAAGAATAAAAAATAATAGAAAATTTGTAGAACGAAATGCTAGTTTAAGAATAGGAAAGTGAAAAAAAATTAAAGAGCTAATTTAAACAATAACATAAGGTAAAATAAAAAATTAAAAAAAATATAAATAGCTTTTATATAAAATAAAATAAAAAAATTATAAATAAAAAAGTATAATAAAATTTAAATATATTTTATAATTTTTAAATATACATATTAATAATAAAATAAAAAAATAAATTTAAATAAATATATATATATTTACATATATCTTATTATATATTTAATTATATATATTTTATTTATATATATATATATTAATTTATATTTTTTTATTTATTTATTAATATATTTTTGTTAGAATAATAATTAAATATTGACTTTTAAAAAAAGACATATAATGAAAACTATTCTGATTTTTAAAATTAAACTAAATTTAAAGAATCTTAGAATTTTTAATTTATATTTTAGAAATATTTATAAGAATAAAATAAATAAATTAATTTAATTGGAAAGCCATTATAAAATAATAATATTGATTAAAAAAATCACTTATTATCATAAAAATAGATCTTTGAATAATAAAATTTAATAAAAAAATAATCTAATGAAATTTAACATTAATTTAATATTATATAAGAATAAGAAAATTAGATAAAAATTTTAAAGTAAAATTATAAAAAATAAAATAATTAGAAGATCTAAATTAATAAACATCAGAAAAACAAAATATTTAATAATAAAAATAAATAAATATAATTGATAATAATAATTAATTTTTTTAAGATCAAATAAATTTATAATAAAAATAAATTAAAAATTAAGAAATTAATTATAAAGATATTTAATAATAACTAAAAGAAGCTTAAAAAATATCATAAAATAAAGATAAAGATATATAATAAATATAAGAATAACTTAAAGTATCTTAAAATAATTTAATATAAACATAAAAAGCCAACCAAAATTTATAAAATGACCTTTTTAATCTCTAAAAAGAACTTGATTATAAATAAAATATAATCGAAACTTATCAAAATAAAAAAGAAGAATCTTAAATCATAAATCCATATATATATGAACAGTAAAAATAGTCAAAAGCATAAGAAAATGAACTTTAAAACCTCTAAAAAGATTCTGAAAAGCTTTTAAATTTAAAAGAAAAACAATTAGAAAATCTTTAATAAGAAATAAAAAATACATAAAAAATAAAAGAAAATATCTAAATAGAATTTTAAAATAAAGAAAAAGACTTATAAATCAAAGAAAAAGACATATAGAATAAAGAAAAAGACATATAAAATAAAGAAAAAGACTTATAAAATAAAGAAAAAGACATATAAAATAAAGAAAAAGACTTATAAAATAAAGAAATAGACATATAAAGCAAAGAAAAAGACATATAAAATAAAGAAATAGACATATAAAGCAAAGAAAAAGACATATAAAATAAAGAAAAATACTTATAAAATAAAGAATATAACATATAAAATAGAGAAAATGAGCTAGAAAACTTTTAAAAACAATTATAAAATACTTAAAAAGAACTATAAAGTTATGATAAAGAAATAAAAGATCTTTAAAATAAATCATAATAAAAATCTATAAAAGATCCATATAATTCCTCTTTTTAAAACCAATTAAAAGAATATGAGGACGACTTAAAATTAGCTTAAATTTAAATATAAGATTATTAAAATTAATTATAAATATAAAAAACTTAAATATAATAATAAAAACAATAAATAAATGAATAAAATTTCTTATAATAAGAATAAGAAAAACAGTTCCAAAATCAAATAAAAGACCTTTAATATTAATTAAAAAAACTAAAGGAAAGTCCCAAAAAAATGCAAAAAAATGTATCTTTTCATATTTAAGAAATGAACACTTAATAAATAGAAGAATATGAGTAAAAATTAATAAAAGAAAAAATCGAATTATAATTAAATATAGATGAAATAAAAAGTGATTTTCATATAATGCCTCCTGAAGATCATATAAGTGTATAAAAAATGTAAATTTAACTTGAAGAAAAAAAAGAGTAAATATAAGATTTATAAAAGATAAAAACAAAGACTGAAAAAGATTCAGTTTTAAATAAAAAATTTCAAGAAAAATAACACTTTTTAAACTTTTTATAGACTTTTTAGTTGATTTTATTCGAGAAAAAATACAGATTTATAAAAACTAGATTAAGAAAGCTTAAATAATGAATCTTTTTAATTTAAAAGAAAGATGATTTATAAGAGTTTTTAGATTTAAAAAAGAAAAAATCTCGATTTAAATGATTTTAATGATATGAATGAAAATTCTTCATTTGCAAGTTAATCTTTAGTAGATTAATTAAAAAGCGACTAATAAAAAACGAAAATCTAGAATAATAACTTAAAATTAGAAATGAAAATATTAACTAATTGGAATAAAAATTATACTTTTAATTAAAGAAAATGATTAAATCTCAAACAATTAAAATTAGAATTAATATTAACTTTAACATTTAAAAGATATATTTATATAATTTTTAACAGCTTTGATATCAAATAATAAGTATATTATATATAAAATATTATTAATTATATATATATATATAAATATGTATATTTATATAATATTATTTCATTAGATTTTATAATATAAATGAATGTGAAAATTATTTAAATATAATTATATCTATATTAGAAATTAACGAAAAAGAAAAAGAAGATATTTTATCAAAATCTAATAATAAATCAAAAATAAAACATTAGCTTAACTAATATTTCATAAAAAATGACAAATAAATATATAAATAATTATATATTTTATTTTTATATAAGAAAAATAATAATAAATATATAAATAATATAAAATAAAAATATATATATATATAAATATTCACATATATTTTATTTTTATAAAATATCTTTATCTAATTTTATTTTTATTCAATATATCTTTTAATTTTTGTATAATTACTAATTTACCACATTTTTTAAAAAAAAAATCTTTATGAAGATATTATCTTAATATCTCCATAACGAATTTTTACCATTTACTATATTATTTATAATGAATATCTCTTTTTAAAAATAATACATTTTTAATAATTCATTTTTAAAAAATATATTTATAAAAACAAAACAGAAAAATAATCTTATATAAATCTACTTCCTAATAAACCATTAATATATAAATTATTGGCATTAAAAATTAAAATTTATTTATATAACATGAAAATCTCTAAGGCTCCAGTGTACAAAAATAACTATGAAATTAAATTTATTTCATTAATAATATATAGAAATAACATATATAAAACTGAAATATATATAATAATAAACTATAATTATATTAAAAATAAAATTTTTGATAATAACTAACTCTCATTATAGTTTGTAAAAATAAAGAGACAAAAAGTAAAATTTATAAATGTTTTAAGAATTAAAACACAAAAAAAATATAAATATGTATATAAATTAAAATGTTGATATAGAAATATAAAATATATACAAATATTTAATTATTAATTTAATATATATATATATATAATATTTTTTAAATTTATATATATTTAATTTTATATATATATATAAAAATTATATATATATCTTATTAAAAATTTTTATTTATTTATACAAATATTTTGATTTTATTTCTATATATATTTTATTTAAAAGTATTATATTTTTTTTATTTTCTTTTTATAAATTAATATATTATTTTTTTTTTATTTTTTATAATAAATAATCATTATTTAACTGCCCAAACTATATATTCTTTGATTATAATATTTCCATTATCTTTTTTATTTATATTTTTTATTAATTCTCCTATATTTTTTGCATCTTTTCCTTAATCTACTAACAATTATTATTCCAAAAGAACATTTTCTTCATAGAATTTTTTCATTTTTCCCTCCACCATTTTTTCAACAACTTATTAGTTTTTCCCTTTTAAAGCATCCCCAAATTCATTTTTAACTCTCTTGACTTCTTTATTAAATACATCTTTAGGGATATCTCCAATACTTATATAATCAGGTCTCATTCCCAATATTTAAAGTGCAATATTATCAGCAAATTATGCGTTTTCATTACTATTTTTTAAACCTTATATAGAAACAAGGCATCCTCTACCTCCTATACCTTATTTAAGGCTATTATGTACATATAATCCAATAATACCTATTTATATATATATATATATATATATATATATATATATATATATTTATATATATATTTTTAAATATATAGCTTTACCATCCGTTTATTATAAAGTCCCTAATTTTCTAATATTAATATTTTCTTATAATTTGGAAATAATTAATTATCTTATTTTATCCATATTTTCTTATTTATTTTCCGTAAGGTTTCCTTATATATAATTTTCTTAATAAAATTTGTTCATTTATTCTTTTTAATTTTCAGAAGATTCATCAATAAACTTTATGCTTTTTTCTTTTTTTAAAACACTATTTAATACTGAATTTACGAAATCTTAAAAAAGTTCATTTCTAGCAACAAAATCAGTTTCACAATTAAACTAAAAATAAGCTATATAGATATATATATATAGTTTTTTACTTCACCAATAACACCAAATTATTTGTTTTCGGAAACTTATATACCTATGACACCTTCTCGTGTTTCTTTACTAAGTTTTTTTTAAGCTGAAGCCAAACCTTTTTCAATTAAGTAATTTTTTGCCTTTTCGAAGTCTCCATTATATTCTTCTAGAGCTTTTTTTACATTTATTATTGGAGATCCGGTTTCGTCTCGTAGTCTTTTTAATATTTCGGTCGAAGTAAAATTATATTTTGGTAGTTTGTTAAAGTTTTATATATGAGAATTTATTTTAAAAAGTTTTTGGAATTATTTTATCATCTTATTAAAATATCTTTTTTATTGTTTTTTTTTAAATATATATATTTTTATATTTTATATAATAATATATTAATTTTTAACAAAAATATATATTTTAATATTTTTTTTTTTTTTGATTTCTTATATAAAAAACTTGTAAATAATAATAAAAAAATTGTATAAACTACTATTTCTTTTTAAATTTAAATACTAATGTACTTAATTTTATAATAGAAATTAAAATATATATGTATATATAGTAGAAAACACGAGAATTAAAGTTTTTATTTATATATAAATTCAAAAGAATATTTAAAAAAAAAAACTTTTTAATTTTTATTTGTGTAATCCAAATGATTTTTTTCTTATAAAGAAAATACTAAATTCATTAAATAATATAAGATTATAATTTGTTTTTTAAAAATTAGTTATTTTTAGACTGTTAGATTACATAAATATATATATAAACTATATATAACGAATAAAAACAAATATTTATTAAATTTATATAATAGTAGAAAAAAATCTGTAATTTCGAAAAGATGTTTATATATATTACAAAAGAAACAATTTTACAACAATAAAATTCTATTAAAAATTTAATAAATGCGATAACTATTTTGATTATAATATATGATAAAAATATATAAATAATTTTAAAACTTTTTTAAAAAAGAAAAAATAGAAAATTATAAATAAAATAATATATATATATATATATATATATATATATATATAAATAATATATATATATATATAAATATATATATATATATATATATATATTAATAGTTAATATATATCAATAATTCATATACTATTTTTACTAATATATTAAATTTTATTTTATATTAAACTTGATGTTTTCCTTTATTCAAATGTGAAAAAATAAAAAGAAGTGCACTTTTATTTATTTTATTATACTAATAAAATAATCAAATTTTTTATACAAAAAAAAATAAAAATTAACTATTAGTATATACTTTTATTATTTAGTAACATAAATATTAATATCCTATTATTTTTTTATTTATGCTAAAATATAAGCTTATATTATTTTTCTTTAATAATTTATCAATAAATAGGAATTTTTTATATTATAAAATATGTATAACACATTTTTCTTTTTTCATTAAGCTCTTTTTTTATTGATTTTTACAAAATCAAGTAATCTAAATATTATCCTTAAATTATATATAATATATAAATTAATATGAAAATAAAAACAGGTATATTTTTGTTAAAAAAGAGTATATAATTTGTTTTGATAAACAAAAAGTCAATTATATTAATCAGAATATTTTCTAAATTAATTATTTCTTTAATAAAATTTATTTTTTAAGATCAAGAAAAATGTCAATATTTATCATTTTTTTTTTAAATATTTAAAAATTAAAAATGCCATTTATAATAAAAATAATTTTATATTTAATTAATAATGACATGGAAATTTACACTGTTAACCAAAATTAAGACTATTTTTATCGACTAATTAAATTATATAATTATAATAATATATTTAGTATTATTTTCTGCTTTTTTAAAACTAGTTTTGTGTAAAAAATTAAATAAATTAAAAGATTTTTTAGTTCTATTTTTAAATGAATAAGGTATAATTATATATATATATATATAAGTTTTTAGGGAAAATAATAAACTCTTAAATTGAATGTATTTATATATAATAAAAAAATTGATGTATGGGTTAAGTCTTTTTTATTAAAATAATATTTTATTAAGAATAATAATATTAAATTAATAAAATATTTTAAATTCCAAAATAAAATTAAACATTCAATATTTATAATAATAATCTATTTTTAATTATATTATAGATTTATTTTAATTATTTCTAAAAGTTTAAAATTATTTAAACTATAATTATTTAACGAATTTGTATATTTATTTTAATTATTAAGTATTATTGAAAATAAATAGCTTAGAAAATAAATAAATATATGACAATTTAAATTTATTAAATTATTGGTTTATATCAGAAAAGATTTTATTTACTAATATAATATAATAAAGTAAATAAATTAACTTAAAATTATCAAAATAAAAATGAATTTGTTTATTATAATAAAAAAGCTTTAATTAAAACATAATTTATAATAAATATAAAAAATTAAATATAAAAAATGAAAAGCAATAAAAAAAATAAAATTAAATATTATAATATATATATAATTATATATATATATATATATATATATTTATATATAATTATTTATTTTTAAATTTTATATAATAATAATTTATTTCTGATATATAATTTTTCTAATATATATTAATTAATTTATCTATTTCTTTATTAATTAAAATTTAAATATATATATATATATATATATATATACAAATATTTATTAAATTATAAGTTAATATAAATAAATATCTAAATAATTTATTTATATAAAATAACAAAAAAATAAAATATATTTTAAAAGCAATATACCCTATTTCTACAAAAATATAATATTATATCAAATTATATAATAATAATTTACCATATTAAACAAAATAAAAATAAAAAACACAATTAAATAATATAGATAAAAACTTTTAATTACCTTATCAAAAAACAAGGGAAAAAAATTAATAATTATATATATAATATATATTAATAAATCAATTAATAATGGGAAACTAGCCACCACCAAAACAAAACTACAATCCTCTATAAGAAAAGCAAAAAATAGAAATAGCCTGTATGAAAGTAAAATATCATCTCGAACTCCAAAGAGACCGTCGATTATCCTAAGCCAACAATAAAGAAAAGCAATTAATAATGTTAATAAATTAATCAAACCGTTCTTAATAAGAAGAAAAGCATAAAGCTGCTTCAATAGTATCGGACATATAATTTATAGATGCATGCAATATATTAATAAAATAAAATAACAAAACTTCCATATATTTATATATACATATATTAATCTATATTAATATATATACATATATAGATGTTCTGAAATTCTTAAAGATCGTAGTTTACATATATTTTAATCTAAAGGTAATCCTGATGCTATAAAAGAAATAATGCCTTATATAGAATCAATAGTATGGGGTTCATCTCGTGTAAATCTTTAATGCTTATAGGAATTTAATAATATGATGATTTTTTTTTCGGTTCTTAATAAAGTGCTACTTAATTAATGAATGAAAGTCTAGTTGATCCTGAGTTAAAAAGTTGCTTTGCAAACGTAATGCCTTCAGATAAAGAGATAAATGATTATTTATTTAAATTGTCTTTAAAAATGGGTATTACGGTTTGCTAAATGAATGAACCAGGACATAATGCCTAAGATCCTTCTATATAAAAACAATAGTAATAGCAATAGTAATAACAATAGTAATAACAATAGCAATAATAATAAAATAATTACTATAACCCTTATTAATAATAAGGAGGAGCTAATCTTAATATAAATATTTAATTTTAAGACTTAAATTAACAATAATAATATATATAATAATAGTAATATTAACCGTAATAAGTTTCTAATATACCAAATGTTATGATACCTTAATTAGAATAATTCAAATAATAAAATCTATTAAAATTATAGTAAAATTAATAAAATTTCCCTAATAATAGCTATTAATAACTATAACCTCCTCAATAATAGAACTTTCCTTGTTAATAACCATCTTTATAATAAAATTTCCTATAATAAGCAAATACTCAAAATATGCCATAAACAGAAGCACCTATTAATTAAGGAGTTGGTTTTCCTGGAAATAGCATGCCTTAAATGGGAGGTAATATGATGCCTTAAATGGGAGTTAATATGATGCCTTAAATGGGAGGTAATATGATGCCTTAAATGGGAGGTAACATGCCTTAAATGGGCGGTAATATGCCTTAAATGGGAGGTAACATGCCTTATATAGGCGGTAATATGCCTTAAATTGGTGGAAATCCACATTAAACTGGTGGGGTTATGCCTTAAACGCCTTAAACTGGAGGAAATTAACCTGGTGCATAAGGAATCGCAGGATTAGATGATTTAGAAGAAAGATTAAGAAATTAAGAGAAGGATTATAGATTTTAAATAGAAAAATAATATATATATAATAATAAAATAAATTAATTAAGTTTTTTTTTTTAAAAAAAATAAATAAATTTAAACAAAAAAAATAAATTTAAATAAAAAAATAAAATATGTAAATTGAACCAAAATACCTTTAATATTCCAAAATGAAAAGGAAAAACAAAAAATTTTAATTAAAAATATCAGCGAAAATACACTAAGAATACTATTTAATTTACAAGAAAATGCCTAGAAAGTAAATATAAATCCCCATATTTTTAGTTTATAAGAAGGGGAAAGTAAGGAAGTAGAAATCGAGTTAAAAACTGAAAAATTTCCTTTTTTTTATATAAATGTTAATGCAAATAATAACCTTTATTAACGAAATATAATCATTAAACTAGAAAAAAAAACTAAAAAGAATCCTTTTATTAAAATATACTTAATTAAATCACTTAAATAGAAAATTAAGAAGAAGCTAAACTTCTTTTAGAAAAATATAAAATTTTAAATGAAGATTTTAACACTTATATGGCCTAAATTATTAAATAAAAAGATTAAATCATCAATCAATAGGAAGAAGACATTTTCTAAATGAAATAAAAGTTCTTTTTGAAGGAAAAAAAAAGAAAAAAGTCACTTTAATAGAAGAAGATGTGAAAAAATAAGAAAAATTAAACGAAAATTCAAATCAAAATCATATAATAAGTCAATTAGAGGAAAATATAAAAGAAAAATGCCTAAAAATATAAGAATTAGAGTAGAATATAATACATTATAAAGAAATAAGTCAAAAAAATGACGAAAAAATACAGGTTTAAGAATAAAAAATATAAAAAAAAAGGGAAAAATATAAAAAAACAAAAGAAAAAAACGAAGAAATTTACAAATAAAATTTCGAGTTAAAAAATGAGAATTTATAACTTTTGAATTAAATTTAATAAAAAAGTGAACAAATTAAAAATTTAGAAAAAACTTATTAAATTCAAAAAGATTCAAAAACAGATTTTTAATAAAGAATTTTACTTATAGAAAAAATTAAATTAGCCTTCGAAGATAATATTTACTCTTTAAAAAAAGATTTCTAATAATAAAAATAATAATTAGAATAAAAAAATAGTCTATAACATTAATAAATATAATAATTATAAGAAAAAAATACATTATAAGAAGACATAATTCAAAAAAATGAAAAAAATATAACAATAATGTAAGACGAATAAATTTCATTATAAAAAAATATAAAAGAATTAAAGGAAAAAATAAGAATATATATAATAAATTAAATTATAGACATTTAATATATAAGAATAAGGTAAAATAAAAATAAAAATATATAAATATAAATAAATATATATATATTTAATTACATATATATATATATTAAAATATTTATTTTATTTAAATACAATATATATAATAAATTATTTATTTTTTATTTAAAAATATTACATAAATTGCTTTATTTAATTAACATTATTATTTTGAATTATTTGATTTAACATTTTTTTCATTATATTCTTTATTTTATTATTAGTTTATATTTAAAAATATATATATAATAATATAAAATATAAAATAATTATATATATTATATTATTTTAATATATTTATTAAAATAAAATATATAAAACACATTAATTATTTTATAATAAAATATTTTTATGAAATATTTTTTTTTAAAAAATTATATAAGATAAATAACTTTCTGTATTTTCAATTTTTTAATATATTAAAATATATGTATGATAATAAATAAATCATAAATTATATTGTATAAAAATAAAAATATATAAATTCATAATAGAATAAAAGTATATAAATATATATATAATTATATAAATAAATTTAAAT
>NW_004086005.1:0-32269 GCF_000220395.1 Ichthyophthirius multifiliis
ACATTTATTTTCGGCTTTCTTAAAGCTACCACTATTAATGGCAAATACATAATAGTATTTATTTTATTGTATTCATGAAATTTATATGAAATATTTTCCTCTCTAATTTAATACGTCCAAAATGTCCAGGACATTCGATTGTTTATTTACATGTCTTGCATAATTTTTTAGATTAAGTTACACCTAATCTAGAGTCATTTATTCCTGATTCCTCTTCTTTAGATTATGCATCAAATTTCGATATTTCTGCACTTGTCCAATTATCCTTTTTTATTATAATTAATATTTGTTTTAAATTAAATGAATGTTTTAGTCTTTTATATAATTTATATAAAACTAATTTTTTACTATTTCCTTTTCTGATAATATACAGAATTAAACGCCTGTTACTTATGCACGATCACATTTTGAATACGCGAATTTGTTTCCAGACTATTTCATGTGTTTTTTTTATTTTTTTTATAGTTATAAAAATATTAATATATTTTATAAATATAATTTTAATTTAAAAAAAAAAAAATATTTGTAAAAAATCTTTTTTTGTTTTGCTTAATTTTTATTGCAAAGATATTATAAATTTTTCCATATATTAAATTATAAATATATTAAAATATAAAAAGTCAAATATTACAATAACAATATTTAGAGTAATATTTATATATTTGGATTAAATAATAACAAAAAAAAATTATTTTAATATTTTAATAATATTTTTAGCTCAAAGTTTTTTTTTTCATTTATATTTATTTATTTTTTTAAGGGAATGTAATAAATTTTATAATATATTAAAAATACAATTATTAATATAAATAATAATTATAAATAAGGGGATTATTGTATAAATATAAAAAATAAATATTTAATAAATAAAATACATATATTTTTAGGAAAAACATATATTTAATATATAATTATAAAATAAAAGTTTGATTTTTTATATCTTATTAAATAAAAAAAGAAAATTATAAATATTTAATATTTTATAAATTAAATTATTATAATTATTTATTTAATTAAATTTAATATAAAATATATAATTTATAATTATTTAATAAAATTTATATATTAAACTGAAACTAATAATACACAAATATATATTTTATTTAATATATCATTAAAAACATATAAATATTCTTATTTAAATTTTCTTTTTTATATTTTTTTTAAAGATTAATAGTACACATTTTTTTATTTTAACATTAATTTTACATTAAATATAAATATTATTTACTCTAAACCTTTAAAACCAAAATTATTATATCTTAAAATTTTTAAAATTTGATTATTATTATAAAATTTTATGTATGTAATATCAAAAATATTATAATTTAATTCTTATTTTCCTAATCTTTTTTGTTTTTCTATTTGAAATAATCTTTCAAATAATTAAACTTCTTTATTTTTTTTGTACATAAAGATAAATATCTTTCTTTTTAATAATCTTCCTTTAATAATATTTACTATTTATATTTAATATCTAATTATTAAAGTCATTAATAAACTAATTAATTAATTCTATATTATCTTATTATATATATTTAATAATGATATCTATACTTCTTTTTAATAAATAAATAAATAAAATATATTTATATAACTACTATTTTATTGTCTATAGATAATTTAGTTTTTTATTATTCCCCTATTATCCATTATTTTCATCACTTATATATATGTTAGTTAAATTATAAAGAAATTTTATTATCTTTATCAATTTATTTAATATTTAAAAGTTTATTAAATTTATTAAGAGAAATTATTTATTTTATTAATTTTTTTTCTCAAGTTTTAATCTAAATACTTATACTTTATTAACAAATTCATAATAATATTTTCTTCAATTCTTTTTTTCTAATAAGTTTTATTTCCAAAAGTGCATTATTTTAAGTCATAAAAATAATTATTTTTCACTTTACTATATTAGTAAACTTAATTAATATTTTTTTTTTCTTTTTTATTATAATTAAGACATTAATATAAAAAATTAGAATAAAATATTTTTTTATTTATTCATAATAATTGTATGAATACATTTTATAAATATATATTAAATATTATTAATATAATTATAATAAATAATTATTTACTTAAAATATATGTATATATAAGTATTATTAAAGTTTTTATATTGTTTATTTAAGATCAAATTATGTTTTAATAGAATTTAATAAAATATATTTTCTGTTTAATTTTATGTCCATATTTAATTTTTATAAATATTTTTTTTTTAAACAATATTTCAAATATATATATAAATATAAAAATAAACTTTTTATATTTAATAAAATAAAATTACATATCCTATACATATTATATATTAAAATTTATTATTAATTATATAAATAAATAATAATCATTCTATATTGATTTTATTATATATATTATATAAATACTATTTATTTCAATATAAAAGAATAATAATAAGAAAATAAAAATTTTATAAGTATAAAATATAATTTTTGTTAAAAAATAAATATTATATATATATATATATATATATATATATTCATATATAATAAATAAATACATAATTTTTGAAATAATTATAAAATAATAAAATTTACAAAGTTTAAATAAAATACACTAATATTGCAAAAACAAATATATAAATAATAAAGAAAAAACTATTTATTATTTCTAAAATTTATATATTTTTACTTTTTTTTATTTTTTTTTTAAAAAAAAGGAAAGCATATTTATTATATATCTTTCATCTTAAACCGTGAGCTCTTTCGAATTTTCTTCCTTCTGATCTGACATAAGGAGCACTTTTGGATCTTTATTATAATTAATTAAATATTTAACAATAATATTAATATTATATACCCTTTCTATCCAGGAGCAAGACCCCAATGTCTATATGCTTCTCTTTCTTTAGGAGCTCTTAAAAGGTGGCAATTAGTTCCAGTAGGTGCTTTAAGGGCGAGTTAGTCGAAAGTTAATACTTATCCACCAGCAGCTAAGATTCTTTTTCTAGCAGTTTCAGTGAATCTTAAGGCACAGACTGTCATTTTGGGTACAGTTAAAAGTCTGGCATCATTAGTGACAGTGGCTGTAGATACAACTATTTTGGAAAAATCTTTTACGTTTTAACAATTCTGCTCAATGATAATGGGAATCTGTTAAGTTTGGAAGTACTTAATCTTTTTAAAATTGTTTTATTGAATTTAGAATCAGTTCTTCTTGTCAAAAATCTATAAAGCTTTTATTTTATTAATATGCTTAAGTTTTATTTTATTTTTTTATATATAGTTTTATTTACCTTCAATAATAATCTAAGATATACATTAGTTGTTCTAGATTATCTTAAAGCGCCTCCGTTTAATACTCTACCTTATTTATGTAAATCGATTGCCTTTATTTTTATTTTTATTTAATATATATTTGCTTGTGAGGATAATTTTTATTTACCATTTTTTTTATTTTTTATTTTTTTTATCTTTTTATTTACTTTTTTTTTTTATTTCTTGCCTGGAATAAAATATTTTCTTTATTTATATTTTTTACTTTTATATTTTAATTTTATATCTTTGTTTTTTTTATATTTTTAATTTTAATTTGTTTTATTATTTGTTATTATTTTCATAAAAATAAAATAATATTTTATTTAATATATATATATATATATATATAAAATATAAATATATATATATATATATATATATATATATATTTATATGTATATTTATATATTTTTTTTTATATAATAATTTAATTTATTCCAATTTCGTTTGCTATTATATGTATTTTTTATTTTATTATTTTATTTATATATTATATAATAAAATTATTAAAGAATACACTCGTTTTTGATTAATCTAACAAAATAAGATTATTTATTTCATTTAAATAATCATAATATACGATAAAACTTTAATTGATATAACAGTTATTAAATAAGAATTAAATATATAATTAATATGTTTAAATAAATTATTTATATAAAAAATGATATATTTTATTTAAAAACTAAAGTTATCCAAATTTTCTATATTAAGAATGAAATAATAATTATTTTCAAATAAAATAAAACAAAAATAAGTATATAATTTAAAGCCTTATAAAAATGATAATAAAACAACAACAACAAAAAAGACATTAAAATTCATGTAAAATAAAATATAAAATTAAAATACTAAATAATTAAATAATAATTATAATAAAATAAACACCTTTTAGCTATATAATAAAAATTATTCAAATTATTAATAAATAATATAATGAACCAGTTAAAATTAATTAAATTTGACATATATAAACTTTGAGCTATATAAAAAAATATAAATTATATTTTAACTATTATTTTTATATCAGAATAAAAATAAGAATTTTATATTTATTTATAATATAATATATATAATATTAAATTTTAATAAATTCTAATTTATTATATAAATGTATATATATAAAAATTGTATATATATAAAATAAAAAAATAATATATATAATTATATAATATACATTAATTGAATAATATTCAAATAAAAATTTAGAAAAATATTTAATAAACCACATCTCCAGATTTATCAAAAATAATAATTTAACATTTTTCTCGTCTTTTTTTTTTTTTATTATGTTAATTAATTTTTTTTCTCTGAGAATTTACATATTTAAGTATTTTCAGTTTAAAAACTCTCTCCAATATTTTTTTTAATTATCTACATGTTTATTTAACGGTTTTTAATTCAAAAAATATGGAAAAAGTGTAACTTTAATAATAAAACATAATATAATATATATTTTGAAAAGTTTATGTACATTTGTATTTATATATACATATTTAATGATGACTAGCAGATTTTCCTTAATTAATATAGAGGCACTATTAGGTAAATTATAAGTTCTTTTTTTGGGTTAAAAATAATGATACTCGTCGTACTTATTGAGATCGGGATTTGATTAAGAAAAAATAAAGGATATAATAATTAGAATATAATGTAAATTATAAATTTTATTTTTTAATGAATTTTTTTTTTTAATTTCAAAAAAAAATTAATGTATAAAAACATTCAAAAATTAATTATTTATATTTAAATATAAAATAAAAATATACAATCGAAAATAAGAATTTAAAATAAAAAATAAATAATTATATATTTAAAGTTTATAAAAAAATATTAATAAATATAAATTAAAAAATAAATAAAAAAAAATTGTAAATTATATAAATTAAAAATAAAATTAAATACAAAAATAATAAAAAATAAAAAAAAAATATAAAAGCAAAAGATATTAAATTAAAGATATAATTCATAAAAAAAAATTTAATATATATATATATATATATATATATATATATATAATATTATTAAATATATATTTTTAAAAAATTTTTTACATATAATAAAATATATTTAATTAAAATTAAAGAAATATTAAAAACATTAAATTTAATATATAATTTATTTCTTAAAATATTTATAAAAATACATGAATTATATTTTTATAAATATATTTTATTTATAAAATATTAAATAATTATTAAATATTTTTTTTTAATAAAAATATAATAATTATATAAATTAATAATTATTAATAAAAAAATTGTATATAATAATAATTTTATTTTAATACAAATATAATAATTTTTGTTATTTTAAAATAAAAATTTCTATTTTTTCATATTTTTATAAATAATTTTCTTATAAGATAAAATCCTAATACTGATACAGCACCAATTGTAAAATATCCATATTAATTAATAAAAGATTCCTAGTTTTATTATAAAAAAAATAATTATATATATATATAAATAAATAATATATATATATATATATATATATTAATATATATATATAGATATATATATTAATTAATATTTATGTAATATATTTTTAATTTATATTTATACATATTTATTTTTATTTCTATTTTTATTTATATAAATCTATATTTATAACTATTAATATTTATATATTTATTAATATGTATATATGCTTTATTCTTTTTACTATATTATTTATATTTTTTTATTATATAATATTCATTTATTAAAAAATTTATATAAAAAAGATTGAATTTTTTATAATTAAATTTTATTTTAAATCCATTATATATATATTTTTTTTTTATAAATATTACAAAAAAATTACCTAATTTTTATCATTTTCTTCTTAAAAAGATTCATTTTAATCAGTTTAATCATTATTTTAATCTATTTAATTATTCTAAATATTTTAATCATTTAAATTATTTTATTATTTTTTATCTTTATTTGGAGATTATTTTTTATCTTTTTAATATATATTTTGTTATTCATTTACATTAATTTATTTTAGTATTTCTTTTTTTTATTATTCTTCTATTTCTTTTTGTAATATTAGTTCTTATTATTGTTTTTTTTATCTTTCTTATTCTTCTTTTAAATTTCTTTCTTTTTCTTATATTTCATTTTAATATTTTTCTCTTTATTATTTTTCAAGTTCTTCTTATTCTCGTTTTTGTTTTTCCAATTCTTATTTTAATCTTTCTTATTCTTATTTTAATCTTTCTTATTCTTCTTTTTCTTTTTATAATCTGGCTTATTCTTCCTTTTCTTTTTATAATCTTTCTTTTTCTTTTTATAATCTGGCTTATTCTTCCTTTTCTTTTTATAATATTTCTTGTTCTTCCTTTTCTTTTTATAATCGGGCTTATTCTTCTTCTTTTTCTTTTTATAATCTGGCCTACTCTTCCTTTTCTTATTATAATTTGGCTTATTCTTCTTTTTCTTTTTATAATCGGGCTTATTCTTCTTCTTTTTCTTTTTATAATCTGTCTTATTCTTCCTTTTCTTTTTATAATCTTTCTTATTCTTCCTTTTCTTTTTATAATCTTTCTTATTCTTCTTTTTCTTATTTTAATTATTCTAATATTTTTTATTCTTCCTTTTATTTTTCATTTTATAATTGTCTTTCTTATTCTTCTTTTTAAATTATTTCTTAAATCTATTTTTCTTTTTGTTCTTATTCTAATTTTTATTTTTGGAATGTTTCCTATTCTTCATTTTCAATATTTTCTTAAGTTTCTTATTATTATTCTTGAGGTTCATCATTTTTGTTCAATTCTTAATTATTATTTTAATCTTATTCTTAATTATTATTTTAATCTTCTTAAGATTCATCATTTTTATGTTTTTTTAAATTTTTTTTATTGGTTTTAGGACCCATTTTATATTAAATGTTTTTTATTTTATTATTAATATTTTTTTTTCTTTTTTTCTATATATTATTTAAAGAAGTTATTAATTTATTTTTTTCGAATATAAATATTTTTTATTTTTGGCTTTTTATATCTTTAGTGTTATTATTATTTCCTTATTATGTATTTATTTTAATTTTATAAATTTTTAACTTGTAATAATTAATACTTAATTAGTGAGTGTATATTAACATAATAAACTTTTATTTTTTATTTTAATAAAATATAAATTATTATAATAATATATAATATATATATTTATATCAAAAAATTATTATTTAATTATATTAATAAAATAAATACTATCATATTTTTTATATAATTATTTTATAAAATAAAAATATAATACATATATATATAGTAAATGATAATTTAATTATATATATTAATTTAAAATAAATTCATAAAAAACAAACATAAAATACTATTAAAATTCTTAGAAAAAAAAAAAAATAACTACAAAAATATAAAAATTCACAAAAAAATTCCAAAAAAAAAAAAAACGAAAACAAAATTAAAAAAAAATGGAAATAATCTATCATTTACAAAGCTATATAACATTTAAAATAAAGGATTTTTTCCAAACTAATATAAATATATCCTAGTTTCAATTACATACTCTAGAAAATAAAATAAGAAGAAACCGTATATATTAATTACATTAAATATCACGTAATATAGAAATTTAAATTCTAGAACATTCCGGTAAAAATAAATAAATATATATATATAAATAAATATATATATATATATATATATATATATATATATATATATATTTATATGTTAAAGGTAATGATTTAAAAAATCTATCAGTATAAGATGTTACCATAGGTGAATATTTAAATGAACATTAATGGGTTCATACTGTAAAATATTCCAAAGATGGGAAAAATAAACCTAAAATATTACTAATTCACGGTTTTGCAGGTAGTGTATTAAGTTATCATAAGATGTTTTCTTTATTATCAGAAAAATATGAAGTATATGCTATTGATTTACCTGGAATGGGTTTATCATCGAAACCTTTATGGCAATTCAAAGCATATGAAGAAACTATTAATTATTTCACAAAAGCTTTAGAATAATGGAGATAGGAAGTTAAAATCGAAAAGCTAATACTAGTAGGACATAGTTTAGGAGGATATATAGGATCTCATTATGCAATTTAATATCCGGATAAAGTTGAAAAAATCGTTTTATTATCACCTGTTGGTGTAAGTGAATTTAATTATGAAAAGTATTAAGAGAAAAAAGGAAAATAATCAGTATTTGACAATTTTTTACATTAAATATTTTAAATTTTATGGTAAAATTAGTATTCTATTAATAAGTAATATTATTTTATTTTTTTATAAATTTTTATAATTTTTTTTTTTTATTTAATTTTTAGAATTTATACATATTTTAATTTACCTAAAGAATATATATTAAAATAATATATGAAATTATATAATTTACCATAATTTGAAGAATCTTTATGGGTTTAATATTTAGACAAATTATTTTCTCATCCAGAAGGAAGTGAAAAATGTGTATTTAATTTATTAAATTTTCATACTTAATATGCTTAAGTGTCTCTTTTTAAAATTTTTTCGGAGAAAAAACCCAAAATACCTATACATTTTTGCTATGGAGGAAAAGAAGATTGGATGTGTAAAGAAGGAGCGAAAAAATTAATTTAAAATTAAATTATAAATGGAAGTTTTACTTAAATCAATAATTTTAATCATAATTTTCCTTTCCAAAATCCTATAGAAACAAGTGAATATTTAATAAATTTAGAATGATATAAATAAATAATAAAAGAATAAATAAAAAAAAAACAAAATAAAAAAAATAATATGTTGTTTAAATAAAATTTTAAATTAATTTATAAAAATAAATAAATCAATTTCTTTGTTTAAAAGAATTATGTCTAATTTTAGGAATCAATTTTTTTAATCTTCTAAAATCTGTAATATGCATAAATCTTTTTTTAGCTTTTCTCCTATAAATGTATAAATTTATATACAATATATACATATATACATATATACATATATATATATATATATATATATATATATATATATATATTATATATTATAATATAATATTTTTGTATTGCCTTAAATTATTTTTGCTTTTTTTTCTTTTAAGATGATGATTTTAAGCACTTTTAAATTTTAATTTTCTATCCCATCTTGGTCCAACCTATATTTATTTATTTTTATTATTTTAATATTTTTTTACAATTTTTATTCTTTTCATTAAAGCTTTATGGGGTCTTTATTTATGTACCCTTAAAGTTTTTCTAACTCCTCTTTTTGCAGATGTATTTTTAGTTCTAAATCTTGTAGATAAAGTACCTTTTTTATATTTGGTTTTGAACATTTTAGGATAATGATCAAATGCGAAATTAAAAATTGGGTTAAACGATAATTTTTATGTATTAAAAATTAAATTATTTTTTATTTTTTGAGCTATTTCTAATTGATTTTTTATTAATTACTTAAATGGAATAATTTTTTTAAATAAAAACATTTTTTTTATATCTTTATTATTTTATTATTTTTTTATAACAAATAAATAAATATATTTTTTAAATAAAAAATAAAATATTTATTAATTATAAATAATATATTATTTAATAATTATAATAAATAATAAAATAAAAATTATGTTTAAACAAAAAAATACATAAACTAATTTTGTATTAATAAAACTGAATGATATAGGTTTAATCATCAAAAAAATAAAAAAAGAAAACAATCTAAAATCGTAAAACTCTAATATAATAAGTACACTAATTATAACATTATAAATATAATAATTGTATTAAATTATAAAAGAACTAAATTTTTTTAACAAAAACAATAGAATAAAAAAAGGATAGTAATTATAAAAAAATTAATTATAAATTTCATATATAAATTATAAATTATAATATTAGATATTTTTATAAATTAAAAATATTAATAATAAATATGTATTATATATATGCATATATATATTTTAATAGTTCTATATTAAAATAATAAAAAAATAATAAATTTATTATATTTTAAAAATAAATAGTAAATAATAAATTATTTATATTTTATTATATTAATATTTATAGATTAAATTAAAATATTTATAATTATAGATATAAAACATCTTTAAATACTAATAATTTTTTATAATTAGAATTTTATTAAATTTTATTAAGATATACTTAAAATTAAATTAAAACGTACTATATAACATATAATTAAAAGAAATAATTTAATTATTATAATTTTTTTTAAAAAAAAAAACATAAATAAATAGTAAATTTATTATATATTTATATTTTTATAAACATTATTTGATAATTTGTATTAATAAAATACAAATATAAATATTACATAATTATAATCTTTTAATAAATAAACCTATATTTTATAAAGCATTCTAAAAAAAATAAAAGATATTAGAACTTTTAGAAGAATCTTATATAATTAATATAAACTAAAAATGTAAATATTATAAAGTAATAGGGCAATCAATAATTATTATTATAATTATAAAAATACAAATAATTAAACTATTTAAACTATTTAAATAATATAAAAAGTTTTAATGCAATAAAAGGTAAAAAAAAGTAAATTTAATGAAGAAATATTAAGAATTAGAAATTTTGTATGGCGAATTTTAATTATTTTTATAATATATATTTATTAAAAATATATATATAATAATAAAATCAAATATACTTTATTAATAAAAAATTATAAATTTAAATATAAAAAAATAATATAAATATATATATATATAAATATAATTATTATATACTTATATATATTTATATATATATTTTTTTAAAAAAATATTTATAATAATTAATTATATGATTTTATTTTAAAAATCTTAATAATTTTAAATTATTAAAAATAAATGCTTATCTTAGTTATTATAATTTTTTATATTTTATATGATGTTATAAATTAATAAATTTACAATAATTAATTAAAGTTTATTATGCTTATTTTATTATTTAAAAAAAAAAAAAAATATTATTATTATAATATATAAAATAATTAATAAAAATAACAAATATAAATTCAAACATTATTATTATTCATTTGATGTAAAAAAATTAATTTATATATATATTTAATTTTACTTTCTTGAAAAAAATTTTAAATATTTATAATAAATTTATTAAAAATAAAAATATATAAGTTTAAATTTAAATGATAGTTCAAAAAAAGCTAAAAATAAAATTATTAAAATTTAAAATAAATGAACATATATAATATAAAAATATTTAATATAATAATAATAATTAATTAATAATTAATTTTTAATAAGATAAATTATATATATATATTGAAATAAAAGAAAATAATAAATATATTTATAAAATTAGAATAAAAATAATAATTTAATAAATTACTCTTATAAAAATATTATAAAATACATTTAAATAATGTTAAATTTCATTAATATTTTATATTAAATATATTAAAAAAATTAAAAAATTAAAAATATAAGAACTATGGAAAAAAAAAAAAAACTTAATTATCATATATATATATATATTTATATATATATATATATATATATATATATATATATATATATACATATATATTTTAAATTTTTATTTATTTTTAATATTATTTTTATAATAGTATAAATTTTTAATATGATAATAAATAAATATACATAGAAAAAAAGAAATAAGAAAAATAAAAAAAAATTAATAAGAATATATATTATATATAAAATAATAAAGAGTTTTAAATTTTTTTTACTCTAAAAAAAATAGAAATTACTTAAATATATAAAATAAGTAAATTAATAGCAAATATAAAAATGGATAATAATTAAAATGATTCATATCCACAAATTTAAGACGAGTCAAATAAATAATAAATAAATACTCAAAATTTAATTAATTAAAGCACAAATAATTAAAGTATTTTAAATTAAAGAAATTAGAATATTTATGGTAACTCAATCGGAAGTTCAATAGGAAGTTTATATGGAAGCTTATATGGAAATTAATAATTTAATCAATTTAGTTAAATGAGTAATTTAGGAGGAATGTATTCAAATTAATAATAATTTAACTAAAATTAATCATTTTAGACAGAATATTAAGGTGTTTTAAACGGAATGGGATCTCTTTTAAATATTATGTATGCAGGAGTAGGTTTATTTAGTTATGGAAAAAATTTATTTGAAATGACAAAATCTATGCTCGGGTTTATTGGATAAAGCTTTAATAATTTAGCTTTTAGAATTTTAACTTTTTCTTATATAAAGAGAGTATTTAATTTTATTTTTGGTGATTTATTGAGAAAAAGCTAAAATTTAGTATAAATGGAAAGTTAATAAAGGACTTAATTTTTTTCAATATTTTTTTAAAAAATTGTTTTTTTTTAAGAGTTTTAACTGGAATATGTATTATTATTTTTTTTTAAAAAATAAAAAAATAAAAAAAAAAAGCAATTTTTGTATTCTATATTATGAAATATAGATTATAGAAAAAAATATAAAATGAAGAAATGGAATTATAAAATTAACTTTAGGTTTAATAATAATTTTAAGATATAAAAAAAGTTGAAATTGATAATATTTTATAAGAAGTAAATAAAGAAAATAAAGAAAATTAAGAATTTTTGTAAGATTAATTAAATATTTTTATTGATAAAGAAAAAGATACTTTAAATAATTTTAGATCAGAGGATTTCTGGAAACATTAAGAAGATTCACAATAAACATTTTCAAATAATAATGAAAATATTAATAATTAAGTTATCATATAATAATAAAATATAATATTAAATGATGAGAATAATTAAAATAAGGAAATAATAGTAAATTAAGATTTATAATAACCTATAATATAAGTCAATATTACTTAAACGGAACCTATTGTAAAAAAATAAATTAATAAAGCAAAACCTTGGGCTAAATGAAAATAATATTAAGAATAAATTATTTTTTTAACAAAAAATTATAATAATTTTATTATATATAGAATATATATGGATGAAGAAATTTTATATTAATTAATAATAAAAATTTTTTTTATATAAAAACTCAAATATTATTATATTTATTAAATAATCTTACTTAAAAAATTGTTAAAAATATATCATTAAATATTTAATTTATAAAAATAATATATTAATAGCTAAATTTAATAAATATATATTTAATTATTATTAAATGAATATATAAAATTTAATGATTTATTAATATAATTATATATAATTTATATATAATAATATATATATATATATATATTTGATTTTTTTTAATATATTAGGTTTTAGTATATACATTCATATCATTTATATTTGTTTATTTTTCTTAAATTTTTATTAAAGTATTTATTATAATTAATAATTTGTAAATTATTAATCTAAGAAATTTTCTCCAATAACTTTTAAAGCTTCTTATTTAGAAATAAACTTTCCTTTAATTCTTAATCTATTTTCGTGAAATTTCTTTTTAATAATTTTTCTATTTACATGATTTTTCCTTTTTATTATTTATATAAAGTATATTAAATATTTTTTTACATTTATAATTTTTTTCTTTTATAATTTTCAAGTTTTTGATAATAAATTATTCTTTTTTATATATTTGTATTATATTTTTTAATAATTCCATTCATTATATATCCATTCTATAAAATTTAATTAATATTTACATCAAAGGATTCTTTATAATTTTCAGGAAGAATTTATTTTATATATTTTAGTTCTTTTTCTTAAATTGAGTATTTTGTTTATAATTATTAAAGTAGTTAAGAGTCATCTAATTTATTATTAGATAAGGGATAATAAGCCTTTGGAAGATTTTAAAATATACTAATAAATTATTTGTTATTTTAACTTGATTATTTTTTATTTAACAAATAATTTTTTAAATCAAAATTATAGTACGAATTGTTTTATTCTATATTATTTTATAAAAAAATAGTATTGATTTAAAAATATTTTTACATTATTATTGAGTATTGTATTTTAATAATTTTATAGTTTCACAATTAGATTAGTCTTTTATTTATTATTTCATTGGAGTTTGATACATTTAATTAAATTTTTATTAACCATTAAAATTTAATTATTGCTCAAATGTATTATTATTTTCATAATTATATTAAATAAAATTATTAATATATTAATTATTATTAGAATTATAATTATAATTATTATTATAATTATAATTATAATTATTATTATTATTATTATTATTATTATTATTATTATTATTATTATTATTATTATAATTATTATAATTATTATAATTTTATTATTATAAAATTATATTTTTATTCCGTAGTAGGACAATAATATTATAAATCTTAATATTCATTATTTATATTACTTATATCATCTATAAAATTAATTTTTTCTATTGAAGGTATATCAATTTTACATTCTTATATATTATTCTATTTATTTATTTTTTTAAAAAAAAAAATTTAAAAAATTTTTTAAATATAAAAATAAAATTAATAAAAATATAATAGAAAAATATTTATATTATATTTTTTTTTTTATTATTTTTATTTACATTATATTATAAATTTTTGTCTTGATTTAAAAAGTTTTCTTAAATATTGTTATAGTATATTTCAATATTTTATGATTAAGTCTGTTTAAAAATATATATACATATATATAATTTTTTTGTTTATTATTATATTTTAATATATTTACATTTATATTATTATTAATTTATTTTGTTTGATTTTAATAAAAATAATCCTATTCAAACATATTTAAGGGTTATTATAATAAATTTTGATTTTAAATATCTAAATCATAAGAACTATTTAATATTTTTGTCTATAAACTTTAATAGTTATTCATTTTTTATTAATATATATATTTTTTTTTTTCTTTTTTTTTTTAAAAAAAATAAATAAATAATTTTTTTTTTTTTCTCTAAAATACTTATAAAAAATAGATTTTAATTACTTAATAAGGTATTTCTATTTAAATCATAAATATATATTTAAAAAATAATTTCAATATAATTATCTAATTTTAAATAATAAATTTATACTTTATATATATATACTTTTTTTTCAAAAATAAAATTAATATACTATATTTTATATTTTTTATAATAAATAATAATTTTTTTTTTTAAAAAAAAAAAATATTTCTATGTTTATAATATAATTGTTTTCGTAATTAATTACGATATAATATAAATAATTATATATAAATATATAAAATAATTATATTGTTTTTAATTAGTTTTTATCATATTTCAACTAAATACTAAATTAGGTATTATAAATGAATTATTTTATTTTAATTTATCTTTTATAGTTTATCTTTTTTCTTAAATTATTTTTTTATTTTCTATAAATTAAAAATTCTTATTATTTATATTTTATTTTCTATTTTATTTTATTATATAATCTTCTTGCTTATAATTTGTTTTTTCAACATTATTTTAATTTTTATTTAAATTTTGCTTAATTTATTACTATTTATCATTAAATTATTATTAAAAAATGTTTTTATTCTAATTATTGTTTATATGTTAATTTTTTTATATATTTGAAATATTTTATTAGCTTAAATTATTATTTTTTTAACCCTATTTTCCTTTATAAATGTCTTTTATGGAATTGTTTGAAATATTTAATTAGTTTTCATTTAATTAATATTTATTTATATTATTGTTTTAATTAATAACTATTTATTAAAATTATTTATCAATCTTTTTATTTTATCTACTATTATTATTTGTATTATTATTATTTTTTGTATTATTTATATTACTATTTCTATTAGAAATTGCTTAATTTATCTTTTTTAAGTTATTTTAAATATAATTTTATATATTTTTATAATTTATCCTTGGACTAAAAATAATCTATTGATTTTATAAATAATTTAAATTATTTTACTTATTATTAATTTATTTATTCATATAGACTATATTAGATTAATTATTTTAAATAAATTTATTTTATTAATTTATATTATTATTATTATTTAAAATTTATACTCTTTTTTACTTTATATTTACATTTTTAACTTAGAATTTTTAATTATTATCATTAATATTATAATCATTTATACTATTATTGTTCTAATTATAATTTTTTTAATTATTTTTGTTTATATTACTAATATATTTGTTATTTTAAATACAAGAAAGTTAGTTTTCATTTAAAAATTATTGTTTTTATTCAGTATTTTCATATAATATGTTATTTTATATATAATTTTTTTAATTTTCATTTCGATTATTGTTAAATGGATTTTTAAATTATAGATTTTATTAGTATTATAGTATATTTTTTTATTATATGGCATATTATTATATTTATTAGTCTTAATTTTAAATTTTAAGGTTTTAGTATTTTTGCTCAAAATTTTAATTATTTAATTGCTAATTTTTATTCATTTAAATATTTGCGAAATTTTGATTGTTTTCTTTATTAAAATAAAAAGAATTACTTATTCCGTTTGTAAATGATATGTTATTATCATAATTATCATATTAATTTATTATTTGGTTATTATTTATTAATATATTTTTATTATTTTAACAATTACTTATTATATTTCTTGTAGTATTTGGCATACTTAAACTTTATTATTGACTTTAATATTAATTTATAATTAATTAATTGTTCTAAATAAAACTATTTAGATCTATTTTAGATAGAGGAATAGCCTTATTTATTATTAATTAAGAAGTTTTTTCATCACTTCTTTTGGTAGATTTCGAGGAGTTATTTCTCTATTTTTTATATAATTAATTTAATATATTATATAATTATATACGCTTATTTATGTTAGTTATCTTTTAATATCTTGCCACTAATTTTCTAGTTATAAAACTGATTTATTATTTACTTCTTTTTTATTTTTTTTATTCATTTTTATTTATATTTAATTATTATTTACATTATTAATAATATTAATTTTAATAATTATAAGTTCGACTTCTTTATGTAAAGTCTCTATATATATGATTTTTTTATTAAGGTTTTTCAATTTAATTTTAAAAATTTCTTAATTGTTATTTTAATATATATCTTTCTTCAGAAAATTCTTTTATTTATATTTTTAAAACATTCATTTTTTTATTTATTTTTAAATTAAAAAAAAAAGTAAAAATATAAATTTAATTTAAAAAATAAATAGATTATATAATTATTTTTTTTTATAAAAAAAAACTTATAAAATTTAAATTATGATTAAGTAAAAATATTTATATTATATATATATATATATGTATATATATTTATATTTATATTTATATATTTAACTTAAAAATTTAATCTTTTTTATACATTTATTTTATATTTTTTTTATATATATTATTAATTAGATATTAAAATATAATAATATTAATTATTTTTTATTTTAAAAAATTAATCATTTACATACTAATAATTTTTTAAACGAGTTTTCCATTACAAATTTTCTTAAAATCTAATAAACTTATTAACATCCTTACATATTATATTCACACATTTATTTGCTTTCTTCCTAACTAATTTTACTACATTTCATTTCCATAAAATCAATAGAATTGCTTTTATTTAAATATGATATAACTAATTCCGCAGAACAATCTTTTTATTCTTAATATGTTGGATCTTTTATTTTTATTTTAAAAAAAAAATATAAATAATTAATTAATTATAAAAAAAAAATACCGATTAAAAAATCATTATTTAAATAAGCAACAGTCTATGAAATCATAAAATCTTTAATTGGAATACCTGAGTCTATTAAAGCTAATGTTATAGCATTAAAATAACACTTTTTGGACTGCCATCTTATTATATAATTGATACTATTATGTCAACTTCGGCATTGCCTAATGAATCTTAAATTATTATATTTTCAAAACTAACTTTTAAATTATGTGCAAATTCACTCCATTCTCTAATAAAAAAGATTTATTATATTAAAAATATTTTATATTTAAAAACTTATCAAATTTAGAAACTTTCCTTCTATCTGTACCACTAAATGGAGCTACATTATATTAAACATTTAAAAAAGAATTTTTATTTTATTTTTTGTTTTCTATTAATTTATAAATAAGAAATATTTATATATAAATAAAAATATAAATATATATATATACATAAATATATATATGTTTTTATATATTATATTAATATATTCTTTTAATACTTAATGAGGACCTTTTACTAAACATATTACTTCTGTCAATCCTTGTTTTAATTTTGATGAACCATCTGATTACTAATTAAAACCTAATACACATTCTATATTTCTAATTTCTAATGGCTTTCTCCCGTCTTCTCTATATTCTTAAAGAGATTAAAAATCTGTATTCATTATTAAATTAATAAATATATTAATTTATTTATTTATACTTATAAAATATATTATTTATTATTATTAATTTTAACTTATTTTAATTTTTTTAATTATAAAACATATTAAACATTTTCTTTATATATATATAATACATAATTTTTTTATTTTTACAAAAATTAATATTTATAAAATATATATTAAAATTTAATTTATTTATTTATTATATATTTTTTTATAAATATAAGCTTTAATGCTATTTTTTCTTATATTTTTATTTATTGTATAATAAAACTATATTATTTTTTATATTTTTATTTTTTATTTATAAAATAATTGAATATGTTTTGTATATATTTTTAACTCAAAAAAGTTATATTTTATAAATTGCTTATTATTCTACGATTCTACGATGTATTAATAAATAATAAATAACTTTGTATTTTTTTGAATATATTCATAATATATTATAATTAAAATTTCTAAACTTTGATTTTAATTAAACAATATATATAAAATAATACATATTTTATATAAATTTTATATTTAAACATGATTTATTGACTTAAAAATTAAAAAATGAATTTCCAGATAATTTTACATTAAAAATTGATAAAAAAAATATATAAAAGTAAAATTTATATTTGATATTTATACTCAAATTAATAATTGTTATAAAAATATAAAATATCTAATAATTAAAATATATAATTTTTAAAAGATATTTTATATCAAATAATTTATTTTTAAATTATTTAATATAAAAAAAAATATTTTATTAAATATTTATATAAAAAAAATAAAGAAAAATTATATTTATTTGTTAATATAAAAATATATTATGTTATATTATAATAAAAAAATATTTAAAATAAAAATAGATAAAGAAAAAAAAAATTTTAATTTGAATATTTATATATTTATATATTTATATATTTATATATTTATATATTTATATATTTATATATTTATATATTTATATATTTATATATTTTTTAATATAATTTTTTATATTAAATATATACATTATACACATATAAAAATTTAATTCTTATTTTTTTTTTTATTTATTATTTAATTTTTTATATATATTTTTTTTTTTTATTTTTATTTTTATATATTATTTAACAATTTATTTATCGTTTTTCTTATATTATATAATTACTATTATTTTTATTTATACATAATTATTTAAAATATTTTTATTTTAATATATTCATTTTTTTTTTCCTTATACTATTTTTAATATTTTTACTCTTTTACTATATATAATAAATATTCAATTTTATAATAATATATATTAAGTTATAAAAATATCATATATGTTTTAGTAAAAATAATTTTAATTATTATAATTATATAATTTTAATAAAATGTTTATATTTTTAATTGAAATTTATAAAATATATATATTTTTTTAGAAAAATGAATCTTCTATATTTTTAATTAATAAGATATTAGAAATATAGAAATAATGTTTTATAATTTTTAGTTTCAAATAATTTTATATTTATTAATTCCTTAAATATCTATATAATTAATCTAATAAAATTTGATATATATAATAATCTGTATATATAATTTTTTTTTTAATAACTTTTTTTATCTTTTAAAATATAATATTTTAATATATATAAATCATGTATTTAAAAAAATTATTTAATACATATAAATTATAATAAATATACTTAAAAAAATATATAATTTTTTCAATCAAATCCAATATCTTGATTTTAGAAATTATTTTATCCATAACTTTTTTTTTCATTATTATTCCTTTAATTACTAAGTAAAGAAGTAAGAATTTCTTTAGTATATTTAAGTCTTTTTTACATTTCCATATTCGAATTATCTAAAGCCGTAGAAAGTGGAAAATTTAATCTATTTCCTTTCTTATCAACATAAGTAACAATTTTTTACAAACTAGAAAGTAGAATTTCGGTTTTATCAGTAAAAACAACTTAAACAATTTTATTTGAAATTCTAAACATTATCGCATGTTTAGATTTTATCCATTTTTTTATATAGACATTATTATTTCCTTATATATCAATATTTTCATAGCTTAGATTTTCTTTAATTATTTTTTCCTTTAAATAATTCCTAAAAAGTTATAAAAGAGTCACTTTTTTTTTTAATTCGGGAGGATTTCCCTCCAAGAAAAATTCCTTAACAACTTCGTCCTTTTAATTATTTACCCTTTCCAAATATTTCACTAGATTACTATTTGGGTCATAAATAATTTTGGTAGAATCATTAAAATATACACCCGTATGTCCATTAGATAATATATATCCTAATCCGTATTTATCAGAATAATCAAACCACTAAGTAACCCATATAGGCTATTAATTTTCCTATTAAATTCCCCCTATATTTAACATGTTATTTTCTCCATTATTTTAGTTTTTTAGTTATAAGGCATTCTATGTATTATTTGTGGATTTAAAGAAATTATTATTATTATTTTTATTTGTAGTAGTTTAGGGTTTATGTGTTTATAAGAATTTGATATCTTTTTATATATTTTCTGTATTTTCTATTATATTATTTGATTCTGAATTTAATTATTTATTAGTTTTTATATTTACTGCACTATGTGTTTTTCCTTTAGATTATTATTAATTATTATAATTTTCTATAAGTCTTATCGGTTATTAATTTATTTTCAAACAATTTCCTTAAGGAAGAAATTATTTCGTAAAAGAAGCCGAAGGAGGACATGTTAAAGTAGAAGTTGGTAGTATTTTTGGTATTTAACCTTGTCCATTTATAAATGGATGTGCCATAATTTCATCTAAACTGGGTCTTTGGGAAGGATTTAAATTCAAAATTTTAATAATTAAGTTTTTAGCCGAATCTGATATAGGTACACTATCAGGAAATGAATATTGGTTTTATTTAATTTTCTTATATGTAGTTTTTACATCTGGTGTTTCATATGGTGGCTTTTTTGTTTTAATAAAAAATAATAAACAAAATTAATTACTTTTCCGATAATTAATGTATAAATAATAACTCCTAAAGACCATATATCCACTTCATATGAATGTCCTTATTTCCCTTCCAGAATTTCAGGTGCAATGTAATTCGGAGTTCCACAAATAGTGTTTTTTTTTCGCCTTCAAATTCCACTTTAGTAGCCAATCCAAAATCTCCCAATTTTATTTCCATTTTTTCATTTAAAAAAAGGTTTCCTAATTTAAGATCTCTATGTATAACTTTTTATTAGTGTAAATATTTTAAACCACTTATTATTTGGACTAAATAGCATTAAACTTCTAATTCAGTCAGTCTTTTTCGACATTTTATTAGCTCGTTAAGTGTATTATTTACACATAATTCTAATAATATATATACATTCTCACTATCTTCAAATACGTGTTCGAATAATACTATGTATTATTAATGGAGGCTTTTATGAATTTTTATTTCGGATATTAATTTTGAGCGGGCTCGGCTTTTTGTAAGAGTGGATTTGGGTATTATTTTCGCTGCAAGGACTTTTTTTGTGTCTATACTTGTTAATTCAAAACATTTCGCGAAACCTCCTTTTCCCAATAAACGGCCTTTTATGTATTTTTTTGATGTTGTTTCGCCTGTGGATAGGGTTTGCTTTTCTTCAATTATTACTAATCTATTTGAATTTTCTAAGTTTTGGTTAATCATTTTTTTTTTTTTTAATTTTTTATTTTTAATATTTATATGGATGTTGTTATTTATTTATTTTTTTCTTTGTTTTTTTTTTTCAAAAAAAAAAAATAATTAGTAATTTATATATATATATTATTTAAATTTTATTTTTATTTTTATTTTTTTTTTTAAAAAAAAAAATTATAATTTAAAATTTATTTTATTAAATTTTTTTTTTTTTTTATTAGTTTTTATAATTTGATTATTATTTTTATTTAAAATTTAGTTAATATATAGTTTGTTTTTATTTATTTTTTATAAACTTTTTTATATATAATTAATGATTTAATGTAAATTATAATTGTCTTTAATAAAGCATATTTAACAATTAATTAAAATTTGTATTGCTTAAATTATAAATTTTATAAAAACAAAAATATTTTATTATAGTTTATATATAAATAAATAATATGTATTAAAAAAAAAAAAAAAAATTGTATTCAAATATTTCACACTATAAATATGTTAAGTTTTAATAATTTATTTAATTATCAACGGATTATAAAAATAATAATAATATAAATATAGATTTAAAATGTATTATGAATATATTTATATTTATCATATTTAATAAAAATATTATAATTTTTTTGATAAAAAAATTATTAAAGAATGTATTTTAAATATAAGAAATATAGAAAATCTTAATAAAAATATATATGTAAGTAATAAATAAATAAATATATAAATATATAAATAATATATATATATATTTATATAAATATATTTTTATTTAGTATATTTAAATTTTCTTTAATATTTGTAAATTTTTTAAAAAATAATTATTAGAATATATATTTAATATTATTTATATTTAATATTTATTATTTTTCTATATATATTTTAAAAAGGTTATTTATTTTTACTAAATTATATTTTATAATTTTAAATATTTTAATATTAATTAAAAAATCATATAATTTTTTTTTTGAAATAATCATTTCCAAATTAATTCAAATAATTTTTTTTAAAAATTAAATATTATATTTTGACATTATATAAACATATAAATAAATGTGTTTTAAATATTATATTTTAGATCAATAAAGATATTATATTTTATATTAATGTTTTTATCCTATTTTTTTATAAATTTAAACTATTACAATTTCAAGATTTATATTGTAATTTAAAAATTATATTATATTAATTTATATTTTTACTTAATTATAAAAATTCTATATATTTAAAATTAATATTTAAATAAAAGTATAAAATTTCTAAATCTAAATTTATTTATTTTTTTTAGTCAGTATATTTACAATTATTAAAATCATAATTTTGTAATAATTTTAAATTATTACTTATTTTTTTTTTTTTTTGTAATTATTTTTTTATATCGTATTAAAAAAAAGGCATTTTTTATACATTTATATTTTTTTTAAAAAAAAAAATTAAGTCTTTTGTATAGTTTTATAAGAATTTTTTTTTTGCTTATAAATAAATATATAGTTTTTCTTTTTTAGTTAAACATACTTCTTTTTATTTATTCTTTTATTATTATTTTTATTACCTTTATTAATTAAATATGTAGTGGTATTTTAATTATTAGTATATTTGTTTCAGAAAGGAAAATTAAAAATTCTCAAAATGCTTTTTTACTTTATTATTATCTTTTTTTTAGTTGATTTGTTCTTTGTCTTTTGTTTTTAGGTATGCTATCGATTTTTATCTTAACATATTACCTAATAAATAAGCCTTATTATTTTATTTCTTTCTCTTTTTCTATTTTTTGTTTTGTTTTAAGGACTCTTTTTAATTTGATTTGAATTAATTTATATATATAAAATTATTACTTAATATAATAATAAATGGTTTTCTAAAAATATTATATTATTTAGCTGAGTTTAATTATCGCGTTTTTTTTTTTATTAAAAAAAAAAATACAGAAAAAATTTATATTTTATAGATTTCAATTATTTTTTATTTTATAGGCTAATTTTTATTAAAATATTCGTATATTTTCAAAAATGTTAAAATTAAATATGAAGCAATATATTAATTAAAATGATAAAATATTAATAAATGATTAATTAATTAGATATAATTTTTTTAATTCTAATTTTAAAAATGGAGATAACTTTAAGTTATTTTTAATTTTTTGTTAATCCTTTTTATTATTTTTTTATTAATCTATTTTATATTTCGAACCTTAAAAATCATATTTTTGTAATTTTCACGACTATTTTATTACTTTTTTATGCACTTTTTGTAATATCCACTTTTTTAATTTTCACTTTTGATTAAAGAGAATAATTATTTAATAATTAATTTGCAATTAAATTTATAATGTAAAATATTATCTAATTATACTTTATCTTTTATTAAAAATTTTTATTAGTATATTACTTATTATTAATATTGCTTATTTTTAATGTAATTTTTTTAAAAAAACTAAATCATATTTAAAAAAAAAGACAGTTATCCATTTTATTTTTGATTCACCTTTTTTTATAATAATTTTTTTTCTAAAGATAATAAAAGTTTAAAAAAATATATATTTATCGGACAAATATATAATCAATATTATAAATTATTATTATTATATATTTATTTCTATTTGAAAAATTATATGGAAAAGATATTTAATAAATATTTAAAAAAGTACTTTATTTATACTAAATAAATTTTGACCTTTTTTTATAAATTAAAAATTAAATAATTTATATAAGAGAAAATTATATTTTTAAATATATTATGATATTATATGTATTAAAATAAAATAATAGTAATTAAAAAAATAATAAATAATTTAATTATAAAATATAAATAATTATTTAATTATTTATTAATTTCATTAAAAAATTAAAATAAAGAAATTTTATAACTAAAATAATGTATAAATATTATATATAAAATATTTGTATAAACTTTTATAGTTATGTAAAGTTTAATTTTATAAAAAATAAATATATAATAATATATAAATAAAAGAATAAATTATAAAATATATAATTATTTTTATTAAAACTAATATTAAAATTTAAAAAAAAATAGTTTTAAAAAATATTGTATATATATATATAAATATATAATATTAATATATATAATAATATATATATATATATATATATATATATATATATATTTATATATATGTTTTTCAAATAGAATTATTTTCATCTTTATCTATGCTTTTTTTCTAAATTCTAATATCATTTATAATTTATTTTTTATTATTATATTAATTTCTCTTCTCTTTACTTTAGTTTTTTTTTAAATTAAAATCATAAATTTCTTAGTATTTTTATGTTAATTATGGAATCTTCGCACAAGACCATACTTTTTAATATTTTTTTTCATTTAGGTAATAGCTCTTTATTTTTTATTTTATTAATAATCGTCTTATCTATCAAGAATTTCCCTTATGTCTTCATTTTCAATTCTTAGTTATTCAAGTTTTTTTGGTGGTTTTAAATTTTCTTCCATTAATTTATCTCTTCTTCTTTCGCATTTTTTTCTAATTTTATAATCAATATCTGTTGTTAATTGTTTATAATTTTTATATCTTTTCATAATTCTATCTACTCTAGCCTCTATATGTAAAATAGCATTACATTTATCTATAAAAAAATAATCATCATTTTATTAATTACTTATAATTGATTAGTTTTGGTTTATTGTAAGTGTATTTTTAATAGCTCATTATTATTAATTTACTTTGATTATTATTTTAGTTAATATTTTTTAAATCCTTATTATATGAAATAGAATTATTAATACTATTCATTTCTAAATTAATGAAATGTTATTATTAGTTAAATATCCTTAATAAGTTTTTTATTTTTGGTCATTTTTTATTACATCGTTTGTCATAATTGCTATTTATTAAAGTACATAAGGACTTATATTTTATTCATTAAAGTTGTTTTCTTCTACAAACATATGAATTAGTTTTTTTTAAGTATTAGCGCTTTTAGATTTTAACAAAGCGACTTTTTTTGTTACTGATTCTATCATTTTTAATGATGTATTGGGGTTTAACATATTTTAAATGTTTATTTTTGTTTCATCAAGTTTTTACTGCTTTTATTCTTGTTTTTGTTTTTGTAATATATGTTATTCTTCAATTAAATTATTTTGTATTTCTTATTATATTTATTTGTATTGGTTTGTTACTATTATACGATTTGACATATTTAAATTCATTTTTTTTTTATTTTAATATATTTATATATATAATTTAATTATTTTATTATTTTCTGTTTTTTTTTTTATTTTGTATAATTTAATTATTTTTAATTTATTTAAATATGTTTATATATATTAAAAAAAATATATTTTATAAATATTTTTTTTTTATGTATTATATTTATATAAAATATTTTATTTATTTTTTTAATAAAAATTTTATTTTCAATATTAATTTAATATATTTTGTTGTATCTTTTATTTAATATTTTTTTTTTTTTACATAGCAAAAAATTATTATATAATCTAGTTATATATATATATATATATAATAAAAGCCCATTTTTAATTATTTTTAAACTAAATTTGATTTTTATCAAATATATATTACATTATTTAAATTTTTTAATGAATACACAAAATTATAAATAATTTTTAAAATTTAATATAAAATTGGATATTTTTTTTTAATTCATAGCTTTTATACCAAAAAAAAATGATTTTTTTTATGTCGAAAAAAAAAAAATCATTTTTTATTTTTATTTCTAATAAATAAAATATATTTTTTTTAAAAATACACTTTGATTTTTATATTTTAAGTAGGTTTTAGAACAAATAATTATATATTTTTTTATATATATATATAATGATTTTTTTAATAAAGAAATATTGATGACGAGATAGAAATAGATTGATTAATATTAAATATAAATATGCTTAAAAAAATAAATTTAAAAATAAAAAAATTTATAATATATTATATAATAAATATTGCTTTTTTACATATATTAATTAAATTATAATTTATTTAATATTATTCTACTATTTTTTTAGTTAGATATGTTAATAAAATAATGTAACTTTCTTTTAAAAATAATTGTAGATTGGAAGTAATATATTACATTAGTAATTATTATTTTCTTTTTACCAAAAAATTGTATTTATATATTTTATGGTTAATTAAAATTAATAAATTATATATGATGTTACGAAATCAATTTGATGTAATGTATTAGAAAAAAAAAAAAAAAAATATAATATCTATAATATATATATTCTTTAAGTTTTTATTATTAATTAAAAAATAAAATAAAAAAACTAATTCAAACTATTGAAGAAAACGCATTTTTTTTCTATTCATTTATTTATTACAAAAAAAAAAAAAAACTAAGTAAAAAAAAGTAAAAAAAGGAAAAAAAAGGAAAATAAAAAAAAAATAATAATTGTTTTTTATTCCAAAAAAGTAATTTCTCTTTAAATAACAAAATTTAATCTTAATAGTAAAAAATAAAAAAAATAAAAAAAAAAAAAAATGAAATAAAACTCTTAATTTTTAAATCCAGAAGACTTAAATTAAAACATAAATAATTAAAAAGAATAACAAAATGAGGATAGTTAAAATTTATCAAACCAAGACTCTAGTTCGAAAAAAAAATATTAAATTATACCTGTAGAAACTCGTTAAAAATTCATAGATTAAGTAATTTAAAAGAAAACTACAATAAAATAAGCTGCGATAATGTTCGGGATAAAATTTTCTACTTCAAAGGCTATTTTACAAACTTATAAAAAAGAAGGAAGAATAGGGAAGAAAAAACTAGACAAAGAAAATCAAAAAACGAGAAATCATCACTTTCTTTAGAAAAATAAATAACAAAAAAAATTCTGACAAAAAATAAAAAAATAAACAAAATAGGATGAAAATTAGAATTTATTATAATAATAATAAATTGCTATAATGAATAATTAGTAAGAAATTTAATATTAAAATTTCTAAAAAAATAATTGCTAAAAGAATTCTTTTGATATTGGTATTTATGGTTAATAGGAAATAAGAAAAGGAGTGTATTAGGATAATATGGAGATTTTTGAAAAAAATAAAGAATAAAATTATATATAAACTTAAAAACTTGAAGGAAATTTTGGGTAGTTTAATTTGTGCTTTGGAAATTAGTTTACTCCTTAAATTTAGTCTATTAATTTTAATTAGTTTAATAAAAATGACCCTTTTTTTCTTTAGATAATAATAATTTGTAAATGTTTAGTGGATAAAATCATTAAGACTTTTAATATTAAAAATTTTCGAATGATTTTAATTATAATAGAAGTAGAAATAATTCATTTGATTTTAAATTCGATAATTGTCTTATTAATAATAATTAAAATAGTATTTAATAATACTAAAAAAACTCAATTTTCTGAATTTGCTATTTTGTTAGAAAGAAATAAATAATATTTATTTATTTTAATTAAAATATTTGCTTTTATATTTAATTTTTCTTTTATTTTTTTTTAACATTCTTGTTTTATTTATATTTTTTTATTAAGGATTATTTATTAAAATTTTAAAATTTAATTGTATTTATCAGATAAATTTTTGTTAAAAGATATAATTTTTTTTTTTTTTTCAGAAAAAAAAAAAATACATAAAAAGCATCATTAATTTATTTTTTATAAATAAAATTTTTATTTAATTTTTATTTAAAAAAAATAAAAATATAATATATATAAAATATATATATATATATATAAGAAAATTGTAAATTAAATAAAACAAAAATACAAAAAATATAATTATAAAAATTTATATATATATATATATTTCAAAAAAAAAGAAAATCTCATAACTTAGCCTATATTTTCATTTAACTATTATTATCATCAAATTAATACTTAACTAATTTTTCTAAAGAATCAATGCCATAATTACTAGGAACTCCCGTTTCATGAATTAACTCTTAATTAAGTTTCCCATCATCCATCAAATAAACTTTCCCCATAAACTGCTAATGCCATCTAATCATTTTATCAATCGCAGGGCTTTCTAAATTTAAAAAGCTAGCGATTTATTTTAAAATACAAAGCCCATAAGGGATGTCTTCCCAGAAAATTCTTGCATCAGTATTTGGAATAAAACCTCCTTTGACTTATTTTACCGGTATTTTAATAGTTGTGTATCCTTAGTTTGTCCTAAAAACAGATTTTAATGAACTTTTATCCTTTACTTAGTTGCCATATTATCTTATAATTCGATCTTTTAATGGCAATACATGCCTTAAATCAACTTAAGGGTAGATTTTGTTGATTGCATTTTTAATATTTTAGACATCAATGTCCAAAAGATTTAGTTCATAAGCCGAATAGTCATCCATATCTTCATAAAATAAAGGAATTTATGACTCTTTATACGGTGTTTAGCCATCCCAGTCTTTAAAAACTCCATATATGCGGCCAGGGTGGATAATTTAGTTAGATGGAGTCAATGTTAAGGTCAAAAAATTGGGTAAAGGGAGACATTTTATAGTCCACATGGTTTCAACTAGCATTTAAATTTCTTTCTATTTGCTCTTTGGCTCTACAGCAGCCCATAATTCTGTTTTAGGACCGACTATATTAACTGAATGTCCATATTCTTTGATTTTACATATAAAAGGAATTGTAAAAAATCCAAAAAAAGTCACGTTCTAGAAATTCTTGCCGAAAATTTACTAACACATCCATAAAAAACCACCTTAAGCAAATATTGTACCTACTATCTAGCCAGGTCTTACATAAGGCTGTATTTATTTTAATAAAGTCTAATGGATTTAAGCAGGACCGGATATTATCCATATATCAGTCTAATTGCATACATCAGAAGGATCATCTGTTATTATATTTAAATTGCCTTTAAAATCACCACGAGATTCCCAATTCGAACCTTTAGTTATTCCAATAATAGACTTTGACCAACTTTTGGGTTTTCGGGTTATTATGTTTACGGAAAAATTTGGTTAAGAACTTATTACAGAAGCTGAGGCATGAGAACCGTTACCTCCACCACATATTGTAACTCTTGTTTAGTTGCTTTTATCTTTTAACATAATTGTATATTTTTTATTCAATATTTTAGGTTATTTTATTTAAAAAAAAAAAAATTAAATTTAATTTCTTATTTTACTAATACTTAATGTTTCTTTTTTTATATTTTTTTATTAAAAGAAATATAAAGAAAATATTATATGTATAATAGATATTAATAATTTTAATTTTAAAAAAATATTTAATAACATATTTATAAAAATATAAATATATAAATATAAATATATAAAGATATAAATATATAATAATTTATCTATATATATTTATATAGAAAATATATTAATTATATTTATTTTTATATATAGTACATTTAAATTTCTTTAAAAAATAAAAATAATATTATATATTTTTATATTGTTTAATATTTAATTTAATTTTTTAATTAAATATTTTCATTATTAGATAAAAATCAATTTCAATCAAATTATTTTTTAATTTATTATTTTTTTATATTTGAAAATATTATATATATAGATATCATTATATTATATTAATATTTTTTTTTTTAAAAAAAAAGTTGAAATTATATTTTTTTTTTATATATTCATATATAATTTTTGTATTTTAATTTATATTAATTACAAAATAAAATCTTTTATAAATTATCGATTTAAAAATCATTTATTATAATATATAATTATTTATATTTATTTAGAGTTTTGATTTATTTTAAACTTTAATATTATTTTTTAAATTAATAAATTACAAATAATTATTTAAAAAATACATTAAAAAACTTAAAGTCATAAATAAATCTTGTTATGTATTTATAAATTATTTATTTTGTAAAACCAAAATTTTAAATATATTATAATAAATAAAAATGTTAAAAAAAAATAAAATTCTCATTTTATCATATTTTACATAATATTTAAAGATTAGTTTTAATAGATTAAATATTCTTAAAATTAAATAAATAAATTATTTATTTAATTATTTTTATTAAAATTAATATAAGTTAATTTTTACAATATTATATAAAATTTATTTATCTTCTTAAAATAAATTTTTTGAAAATATAATAAATTATATTCTATTTTTCTTGTATTTTTCAAAACAAAAATGCATTAATGAATATAATATAATCAATATATTAATTTATATTATTATAAATATAGAATATAAATAAATAATTACAACATTATTATATTTACTAAATAAAAAAAAAATTAAAATAAAAAACAATGGTAATTAATATTAAAATTATAAATAAGTTATCTGATTTCATTATTTTATTTATTTTTATATTTTCATTATATTTATTTAAAAAAATAATAATTTTAATGAAATTATTCCTTATGAATCTGCTTTTGCTTTATTATAAATATATTAGTAATTATTTAATTTCATATTAAAAGCTAAAAATTTTAGAGATAAATTATTTTTTATTTTTAAAATGTTAAAATATATAAAAAAATAGATATTTTTTATTATTCTTAAATTTTTATTATTTTTATTATTATTATTATTATTATTATTATTATTATTTATTATTATTATATTTATTTATTTTTTTCTATTATATATATCTTTTTATTTTTTGTTTTTAACATTTTATTAATTTTTTTATAACATAATATTTTTTTTTTAAATTTATACATATAATATTTTATTTTATTTTATTTTTATTTTTGAAAATAATTTATTTATTCAAATATTTTATTTATTCATTTCAAATCTTAATTTTTAATTTAATTATTTATAAAATATCTTAAAAAATTTCTTAGAGTGTATTTTTTTTCATATTTGATAAAAAAAAAAACATAAAAATAATACATTTATGAATAAATTATTTGGTTTAAGTGGTATTAAAGAAGGTTTTGGTGTTTGGAAAGTTTATAATATGGAGATTTAAAGTCACATAAGAGACAATGGTTGAAGTCTAAATAATAAGATTTTTTAATCGAGCATTGATAGACTGAGCTTTTTTTATTGGAAGATTAGTGAAGATTTACAGGAAAAACAGACAATATATAAAATACAGGCAGGTTTTGTGACTTTTTTCACAAGATTTTTAATGGGTTTAACCATATATAGAGGAGGATATTTTGTAAAGATAGTTTTTTTTGAGAACAGGCATTTTTTGCAGGTTTTTGTGTATAAAATTT
>NW_004086004.1:0-12813 GCF_000220395.1 Ichthyophthirius multifiliis
ACATTTTAAAATAATTAAAAAAAAAATAAATAAATTAAATTAAATTATAATAATTATATAAATTAAAAGAAAATAATTAATAGAAATCAATATATATATATTTAAATAAAAATTATACAAAGTTTTTATATTTATTTATTTTATAATATATATATTATATAATATTTTTAGTACATAAATAATATATCATATTTAATTAATATATATTTTTTTTATTAGTATAAATACAATATAATAAATAATTAATTAATTTTATTAATATATATATATATTGATATATAAATAATTTTTTTTTTATTATATTTAATATTATTTATTATATAACATATTGTATTTTATAAAATAATATATTCTTATATAAAATCTCATTAAATAGAGAGTAATATATATTTATTGTATTAATTAATAAAATTAAGTAAACTATAAAATATTTTATATACATTAATAATATATATTTAATAGTATTTTTAATTTAAAATTAAATAAAATACTATATAAAATAGCTTCATTTTGTAAAATTATAATTAATAAAAATAAAAATTAGAATCTATAAATAAAGTATAAATTAAATGTTCTTAAAAAAATAAGAAATAGTAAATAGATTAGATAATAAATGTATTTTTAAGCAAAAAAAATAAATCTAAACCAAATCAATTATCTAAAAAAGTTATCAGAAAAATTTTATAATAACTAAATAATAATAGAAGCAATTTAAAAATATACTTAACCACTTCAACAAGAAAAACAATATAAAAATACAAAAAGCAACTAATAAAATAATAATTGCCATTATTTAAAAATTACAGACATATCATATTCAAATTTAGTTTAATACACATATTGATTTTTTTCAAAAAACGCAGAAATTCAAAAGTAAAAATTAAATTTAACTTATAAAAATTAGATTTTTTATATATTAAAATTATTATTATATTAAAATTTTATAAACTTAATTAATAATAAAAATAATATTTTAATTAAAAAATATAAAAAAATTTATATAATCAGATATCTATGTTAAGAACAAATATAAAATATAAAAAAATACAAATAAAAAAAAATATAAATAAAATAATCTAAATGAAAAATAATATCAAATAAAAAAATAAAAAAAATATTAAAAATATTTTTTTTAAAAATATATATATAAAAAAATAGATAGGTGAAAAAAATAACAAAAGCAAAAAAAATGTGTTTAACAAGATAAAAAAATTATTTTTATAAGAAATTCTTAGATGACTAAAAAAATCACTTTATAAATAAATAAGAATATATATAATTTGATTATTATTTTAATAAAAATAATATATTTTATAAATAATATTAAATAGAATCATAAAGTTAACATTTTAATAATTGTAAATATTATTAAAATATAAATGTATAAATTAAATAAAAAAAAAAAATATAAAAAAAAAAAAAATATAAAAATTAATTTAAAAATAAAAAAAAATATCATTATATATATATTATAAAAATTAAAAATAAATAAAAATTATATAATAATTTTTTATTTTATTAGAACAAAATTAATTTCATAATACGAAAATATAGTATAAATAAATAAATTAAATAATAAAAAAAAGTAAAAATAATTAAAAAGTGAGATAAAAAAAATTATAAATTAATTATATAATAAATTTAAATAAATAAAAAAATAAAAAAAAATATATAATAAAAAAAAAAATATTATTATTATAAATATTTATTTATAATAAAAAAAATATATGTGAAATATTTGAATTATAACATGAATATGAAAATAACAAATCAATCGTCTTTTTTTTCATCTTTTGATTACTATAAATATATAAAAATTAAAATATACAATATTAATAAATTATATAATAAAATAAATATATAATAAAATATATTAAAATATATAATATAAATATAAATATAAATATAAATATATATATAATTTATAATATTCATATAGATTTTTTATATTTATTTTAAATAATTAATTATTTTTAATTATAAATAATTCTAATTTTTTATTATTTTATAATTTTTTTTTTTTTTTTTTTATATATTAAAAAAATATACATTATTTGATTAATTATTTATTAGAACCTCATATATTAAAACAAAAGAAGTAATAAATAAATTTATCATTAAAAATATTCCAATTGGTGTCATTAGCATATCTTTTAAATTTAATTCTTATTAATCTTATTTTTATACAAATTCAGTCTTTTATTTATTAAAAAAAATATAGATAAAAAATTTTAAATTAATTTTTACTTATTAATATTATTCTTCTATTTAATTATGATTTTATAAAACTTCTATCTTTTAATAATAAACTTTTTAAGGATTTTATTTTTTCCATATAGATTAATGCATATCTTTAAGTAAGTAATCAGTTTCTTAATTTTTAAAATATAATTTTTAAAGATATATATATATATATATATATATATATATATATATATATATATATATATATATTTATTTATAAAATTACATTCGATTGACCCTTAATATAAAATGATTCCGTTAATAATAGGTTATCCTTTTCCTATATTTTCGAAAGTGATTTTCAATTTTCCATCAACTAAAGCATTTTCACATAATTAATCTTTAAAATAAAACTTTTTGTTTCTTATAGAAAATTAGATATATTCATCATGTGCAATAAAAATTCCTGATTAAGACACAATATCAAAATTTTTTAAAACAACTAAATCGCCAATTTTTACATTGAAAATTCTCTCTTCAGCTTCATCATAGTAATATTCACAAAATTTTAAAATTAATACATAATGTCTATGCAAATGATTTCTCATTGGCAAATAATAACTAAATGTATCATTTCCATATCTCTAACTATTATATATAAATGGATCTTTTGCATATTAAATAGTTATATTCTTATATTAAGTTTAGTTATTTATATTATCTACATTTTTAAGATCATTATCATATCCTATATCCTTTTTTTATTTATTACATATATTTATTTATTTATTTTAATTAAAAAAAAAAAAAAAAATTACTTAAGAAAACATAAAACCTTGTACTGCTCTCTTAGGATATTATGAACCAGAATTTATTGCTAAAACTACTTTTAATGGATCTAATTCTCTTTGCGAATATATGAAATATATTAACAACTAAATTAAAAGTAATTTAAGTTTAATCATATTTTTAATATTTATATAAATTCAATAGCTTTTTTTGTTTTTATTTTTAAATATTTTGAAAAAAATAAAAATAAAATTAATAATAATTATTTTATTCTATTGATATTTATAAATAATAAAATATTTATAGGTGTATATTTTATAAAAAAATTATATTTAATAATTATTTATATAATTTAAATATAATAATTAATTTTATTATTATTTAATTGATTTGTCATTATATTTTTAAATATCTTATTATTGATATTTTTTTTATTAAAAAATAAAATAAATATATCATTTTCTTTTATAATTAATTTTAATTTCTTTGGTTTATATCCTTATTTGTAGTTTTTTTTTTTTAGTAAAATACAAACATTTAAAGCATTTTTGGAATGATATTTTTAAATTATTATGTTTAAAATTTTAATTAAAAAAATACATCTTATTTAATAAATAAATTATGGAATATATTATATATTTTTCTATTACTATAAACATGTTAACCAGAATTTTTATATGTTTTATAAATGATTCTAATATCAATTTTGAAAATTCATCATTATTATTAGTAAATTTATTTCGTATTTTTTAATTATTTTAATCAAGTTTTAATTCTGAAAATACTATAATTGGTGTATATACTTGATATATATAATTATTTTAATTTACTTTTAATCAAAAAATAAAAAATGTATTTTTTTATTTTTAAGAAATTTTTTTGAATCTTTATTACTTGTTTTGTTATTATTTATAAGATTGTCCTTTAATATTTTATATTCTTTTTAATATTATTATATCTAAAATATGTGTACTAGTACTATTTGATATTTAAAATATTTCCTTAAATATTGATAATATCTTTATTTAAGTATAATTTAATAAAAAATTTATTTTAATAAATAGAACTATATATAATAATTAATAAAATATATTATTTAAGATTGTTTACCCTATACCAAAAAGTGGGTAGGTTTATTATTTATAAACAGAGCTGTTTTCTAAATATTCATCATTTTTAAAAGGTTGTTCATCATAAAATATTAATTATTTTAAAAGAAATTAATAAATTTATCTTAAATTAAAATAAAAATTAATGTTTTTTACACATTTATTATAAAAAAAGAATAAAATTAATAAATGACAATATCTGTTTGCAAGAAAATCAGCCTATACTTATTTTATGTTATTCTTTTTTTAAAAAAAGAAATTCTTAAAATATAAATAAATATCTTATTAATCAAAAAAGTTAAATAATATTTGAAAAATAACAGTCGATATTAAAAAATAATATATATAAATATCTCTCGAATTGAATTGGAATATAACTCTAAATATTTAATAATAAAAATAAAAAAAATATTAAAAAAAAAAATTTTATTAAATATATATATATATATATATATATATACATATTTTTTTTAGTTATTAATTTTTTATCCCAATGTCTACTAATATCTCTATTTCTTCTATATTTTTTATATAAATTATGAAATGTATTTATAAAATATTTAATTTTAATTATATTTTTTCATATTAATTGATTTTTTCTATTACTTTCATAAATTAAATTAAAGGCATTATTTCTTACTAAGATATTTACTTCTTTTTTTAACAATAAAAATATAATTTTTATTTATTTTTTTTAAATTACATTATTGAAAACATGAATTTTAATTAATTTTTTTTTAAAATTTTGCAATTTATTTCATATTTTAATGAATTTATTAATTTTTTCTAATAGCTTCATTTTTGTTTGTTTAATAACAAAATAAAATAATTATTATACTATCATTTATAAAAATTAAATATAATACTAATTTTTCTCTAATTTTAATTAATTAAAATAAACAAAACCATCATTAAATAGTTTATAATAAAACAAAGAAAATATGATAAAAAAGTGTTGCTGAATTTCAACTTATAATATAAAAATGCAATTTTTAAACCATTTACGACATATGTTGTATATAAAATAAATATAAATATTTTATTATAATAAAAATTTTTAAATACCCGACTTTATATATCTTATATGCCTTTTATAATAAAATTATATAAAAATAGAATAGAAATCTATTAAAATCCAAATAAGAAATGTTATATATATATTTATTTAACTAAAAATAAAAAAAAATATTTTATATAAAAAAATCTTAAAATTATTAAGAATAAAAGTCAATAATATAAAAACAAACAATACATATAAAAAAATTAATATATTAAACAAAAAAATTAAGTAAAAATAAAAATAAAATTTGAAATATTATTTTTTATTTAAATATTTATATATAAAAAGTAAGTATATATTTTTTAAAATAAATATAAAAAAAATATTAATACTTAACCAAAATGGAATAATAAAATAATTAAATAAAATTCATAAAAAAAAAAATGAATTATAATAAAAATATAAATATTTAAATTGACTTTATATATATTTTATTATATTAAAAGTACATATTTTTCAATTTATTTATATTTTCAAAAAATTTTATATAACAAAAATTTATATTATAATCCATCATCTATTTACGATTTAATTTATCTCTTTTTTTATAAAAAAAAAACTCAAAGATAATGATTTATAATCAATATATATGATAAATATAATTGCTATAAAATTAAAATTTCTTAAATATACATAATAAAAAAAATTATTTTATAAAAAATAAGCTATGCACGCATCTATATTCACTTTTATTTTTAAATTTATATTAAAAATATATCTTTTTATCAAAATTTATCAGTTTTTTTGTTTTTTTAATATTTATTCGTATCATATGTAAATTATTTATTATTAAATAAAAAGATGAAAATTTCAGATATCGCAAACATATATTAATTTTTTCAATAATTATTGAATTTAGCTTTTTTAATAAGTAATATACATATAATAAATAATTTAGTGTTAGAAATAACTCTAATATCTAAAATATATTCATTTATAAAATTATAAAAAATTATAATGAAAAAATAAAAAAATTAATATTTTATGATTTAAACTAGTTCTTAATTTATATAAAAGATTTCAATCATTATATAATAAAATATCATTAAAAAAACATAATATAATTATTAATAATATTTTTTTTAAATAATTCATAAAAAAACATAAAATTTACTTGTTTATTTAATAGAATTTGTATAATAGGCAATTAAAGAAAAAATATAAATAAAATTATTTTATTATTAAAATATATAAATAAAAAATAATTATTATTAATAAAAAATCTAAGATATTAAAAATATTTTAAATAAATTAAAATTATAAATAAAAAAACAATAAAATATAAATAAATATTAATTAAAAAAAAAAAAATATATATATAAATAAATAATAATAAGATTTGAAAATATATAAAATAATATATAATAAATTATTTAATAAATATATATTTATATATAAATAAATATATATTATATATATATTTATATATATTTATATATCATAATTTTTTTTTTATTTATCTTTAATTTTTATTATTTTTTATTTATAAATACTTTTTATATAATATTAAATATAAGATAAAATCTTTATTATTATTTTACTTTTAATTTATACAATTTTTTTTTTTTTTTAATTCTTTTTATTTTTTATTTTGAAAAATTTTTTATCAAATATATTATTCATTTCTAAATTCATTATCTTTTTCTTAATTTTTGTTTTGTTTTTATTTTACTAATATATTAATAAAAAAATTATTATAATCTTTATATTAACGAATATTTATATTTTTTTTTTATTATTTTATCTTAAATATACAAAACCTTATATTATATTTTCTAAAAACGAATTCAGTTCTCAAAATTTATTTGTTTTATAAAATCTAGATCGTTATATATTAATAGATTTTTTGTTTTTATAATTCTATTTTTTTAGATATTATTTTAATTTTATTTCTATAAATATTTTTTTTTTTTCTAATATACATTATTTTTGATGTATTTTTTAATCAATTTAATAATTATTATCAATATATACTTGTGATATTTAATTTTATATTTATTTCTATTTTGATTATATATAATAAAAGATTATTTGAACTTTATTGGTTTTACTTTTTTTTTTATATAATATTTTTAAGGTTTTTTAATTAATTTTTATTTATTTTTATTTTAATTAATAATTTATTACACAGAAATAAATTTTATAAATATTAATAGTATTTATACTTAAATTATTATTAATTATAATAATTTTTAAAATATCATAGAGTTGTCCTTATTATTTGTTTAAATTTATTATAATTTCATATATTATTTGTACATATATTTATTATCAATACAAATTATTTTTATATATGATTGCTAAATAACAAAATGTAATAAAAAATAGAGAATAATAATAAAAATTCATAAATAATACAAATATTTTTAATATATATATATATATATATAAGATCTAATAAAATAATAGTAAGGTATAAAATGAACTGAATAATAATAAAATCATTTTGCAATTTTATCTATACATTATTGATATAATTTTGGAAAATAACCTCTTAACACTTATGATAAAATATCTCCTTTATCAGCATTTATATTTAAATTTCCATATAAATTAGCTAAATAATCATCACTTTTATTCGGATTATCAAATTCAAATTATAATTTGCAATTTTCTATTTAAGTAATTAATTCATTATCATCTTTTCCCCACCATTTTTCTTCCTATTTTAAATCAGATTATTGTAAAGTTAACAAAACTTGAATGATCTTAATTAATAAATTAAATACTTATTATAATGTTTAAATTTAACAATTCGTTTATTTTATATATGTTTTTAAATCAGAATCTAATTTCTATTTATATTCGTTTTAAATTATATCAAATTAAGGTTTGTTTAAATTTCCTGTATTTATTTTTTACTTTGCTATATTTTCCATTAATATTTTTATTTAAGTTATTATTTTTTAGTTATCATTTATACTAACTAACTATAAAATAGTCTAAAAAGCCTAATTTTTTTGGTTTCCACAAATTTTAATATATTCAGTTAATTCATTTGATTAAAGGAATTATAATTTCTCATCTATTGACATTTATTGGATTTTTTTTAATAATATTTCTTCAAATTTAGTCTCTTAATATTAAAAATATTAAAATTATATATATTTTATATTAAACATCTATCTTCTCGGCTTTAAAATTATAGTTCTTCCTTTTCTTCTACTCTTTTATTGTTATCTGAAACACATGAACCCATAAAAAAAAATATAAAATATAATAAATATTTATTTAAAAAATTTAATAAAAATAATGTTATTATAAACAAGAAAAAAAAATATTTAATTTTATTATTTTAATATTTTAATCATACAAATAATTTAAAAAAATAAATTCATAAAATATTATAATTAATAATAAATAAAATAAATAATTAAAAAATTTACATAAAATATTATAAATAATAAAAAAAGAGATTATAAATTATAAATATATTATATATATAAATATATATATATATTTTTTTTTTTTATTTTATTTTTTAATATTACTTTTTTGTTTGCTATGTTTTATTTAATTTTTTTATATATTAATTATAAATAATTTAATTTTTAATTTTATGTTTATTTGAAATATTATTTAAATAAAATATATATATTTTTTTATATAGATATCGATAATAATATTATATCTAAATTAATTATTTTTTTTTTTATTTTTTTTGTATATATATTTTAGTTTGCATTTCATATTAAAATTTATTTTTCATAATTTTAGATTTCTTTAAATATATATTTTTTAATTTTTTTAATTAAAATTTTTAAATCATTATAATGTAATAAATACAATTAACTTATTTTTATCTTTGAATACTTTTATTTATATATTTAAATAAAATGAAATTTTAGAATTAACTAAAGTATATAGGTATAATATATTAAATAATTAATACATATTCCTAATTTTTATATATAAATATTTTATACTATAAACTAGTCAATGAATTTATTCTTTTATAAAGATATTTTTTTCATTATCAATTTTTTATATTATATAAAAAAATAGAAAGAAAAAAACTTCTTAATACATCGTCATTTTTCTCAAAAATTTTATGATATTTAATTACTTTTAATAAATTATTTAATTTTTAGAATAATTTTATATTAATTTAATTAATTATTTATATTGGCTAATGGCGTAATAATAGTAATGTATTTTTTTATAATAGATTGATTAAAAAGTATAAGCATTAAAGTAAATTATATAAATATATGTAATATAAAAAAATAAAATTGTCCAAAAACTCAAAAAATAATCAAAATTAAATAAATATAAAAAAAAAAAAAATATTAATAAAATACTAAAATGGAAAAAAACCTAAATAAATACTGGTTTATAAGAGGCAAATATTATGATTTAGAACCTTTTATAAACGAACACCCTGGAGGAAAACAAATTATAATTTAAACTTAAGGAATATCTGATTGTTCTGCTCTTTTTGAAACTTATCATGCTTTTTCTAATAAAGAATAAATAACTAATTAATTAAAAAAATACGAAATATAAGACGACAAACTGAATAAATAAAACGAAGAAACTCAAAATTCTAAAGAATACTTTGACTTCACAGAATATAATGAACTAGTTGAAATAATAAAAAAATATACAAATCTTAAAAGTCGTAAAAATACAAAATACAACAGCTTCTATGCAATAAAGAATATAATATTTTTAACTATTTATTTCTATGTTTTTTTTATGGTATGGTATATCTATAGAGTACTTCAATGACAATATTATCTGGAATAATTTTAGTTGCACTTGGATTTAATATAATGCATGATGCCTCACATTTCGGACTTTTCAAAGATCCTAAGAATAATATAATAGCTAGCAATATATGGAACACATTTGCCTTATGGAATACTAAAATATGGTTTTATCATCATGTGTATGCTCATCATACTTTCACAGGTGATGACAAGAAAGATCCCGATGCTTTACATTATCGACCTTTTGCTAGAAAAAATAAAAATGATAAATATATTAATAAGTTTTTTGGAAAATATTAAGTCTATTTTATCACTTTTGTTGCTAGTGTTTTTCCTGGAATGTTTTTGGGATAAGTAATTTCTTATTTAATTGGGGCAAATAGAGGAAAAATATGGAGAGTTTAACTTCCAAAGGGAACTTATTATGGAAAAACAGAAATTTTTTTCTTTTTTTTTAAGGCTTTTCTCTTATATTAAAGTGGATTATTAAATAGTATATTATATATTATTTGCCTAAATGTTGCTTATCATATTAATATTGCACCTGATCATGACACTTATGAAAGTAATGTTGAAAATAAATTCTAAAATTAAGTAAAAAACAATAATTGGCTCAGAATGTAAATTTAAAATAGTGGAAATTTTGCAAATTCTAGCTTTTTATGGACTAATATTTGTGGTGGAATTAACTTTTAAATAGAACATCATTTATTCCCTAATGTTTGTCATGTGCATCTTCCTGAAATTGCTTTGATAGTTAAAAAATATTGTGTAGAAAAAAAAATTCCTTATGTATCGCATGCTAATTTTTGGGATGCTTATAAATCTTTCTTAAAAATGATAGATTATAATAAATATTGAATTAATATTGGGATATATTTTATTAATTTTATAGAAAAATAAAATAAACAAAAAGTTATATTTTTTTATATAAATTATTATATTAGTTTTTAACTATTTTTATTTATAGAAATAATTAATATAATTAACTTTATAACTTTTTAATATTTAAAAAAAATTATCTTATTATAAATACTTTTTATTATTAATATTTAATAATATTAAAATACTATATTTTGTACTAATTTTATTAAAAAATAGAATTTTATTATTATTTTTAAATGAATGTATAATTAATTTAATTAACTAACTTATTTCACTTTCTATTGTAATCATCAAAATAAAGAGTAAGAGATTATTTTAAGCTAAGTATAATACTATCATCAATATCTGGTTTATATTGCCAAATATAAATCAAATATTTTAATCTCTTTGTTTATATTATTTATTATTCTTAAGAAATTTATGAACTAATATTAATTTTGAGTTCATAATCTTATTTTAATTAAGGTAAAGCTTAAAAAAGTATACTCTCTATAAAAAATTATAAATAATAAATAATATATAAAATAATATATATATATATATATATATTTATATATATATATATATATATATATTTATATTTTTATTTTAAACATATTATTTATATTTAAAGAAATTTCGGAAACTTTTAATTAAGAGAATCTATTTCTTTTTAATCAATATTATTCTTAGTAAAGCATTAATTTAATACTTGATAAAAATTATTGCAATTCAGCTCTAACATATTTAAAAATTTATACTATTTAATTATTTATATAATTAAATTAATTATATTTAATAATACAATATTATTTAATATTTCTTAATTCAATTATTCTATTAATTTTTCATTATCAATATCTAGTTTATATTGAAGTTCTTTATCTATTTAGTTTAATAGGCCAAAATATTAATTCTGTTAATCTAAAATTAATCTATTATTAATTGTTTTCTTATAAAAAAAATTAAATACTCATGTGTATATTTATTTGTTAGTATATTTTCAATAATTTTTTATCCTTAATTATTTAATTTATTTATTTTCTCTATACAAGCTTCTATCGATAGTAATTATGATATAATTATTTCCTTTTTTTATTAATAAAGTTGATTTTCACTTATCATATTCTTAATTAAAATAAAAAAAAGAAAAAGAAATTAATTAAATCGAAATTATATTAGATTAATACTTTTTGTATAAATAAAACATTTATACAATTAATTAACTTTTAAATTTTAAAATGTATTAAAAATTTAGAAAAAAATATATAATTTTGTTTATTTGTTTATTATTATTAAATAATTAAAATATTTTATTACATTTCAAGTTAAATTTTACTTATAATTTAGGAAACTCAAATCTTTATAATAGAAATAAATAATTTTTAAAAATAATAGCATTAATCATTAATTTTTATATTTAATTTTATATAAAGAAAAAAAAAGAAAAATTAATTTTTGTATAGTTCAAATCAAAATGAAAAGTTAAATAGGAACAAATATAAAATTAACATTTGGTAGTTTCATAACTTTAAATTTGGCAGAATTTTAAGAAATGTTTATTTAAACAGATGGATTTTTATAACCAACACTTTCTTTGAAAGATTTTTCTAAAACTAAAGGATATAGATCATTAGATTTTTAAAATTGTGTTTTTTAAATTTTACCAATAATAGAAAATATTTATTAATAAAAATTATTTAATGTTATAAAAGATTATAGTTTTTTAAGCAAAAGTAAGTTATATATATAAAAAAATTATTAAGTAAGTTTAAAAACCTATTAACAAAAATAATTTTAAAAAATATTAAATAATATCATTTTTTTAATTTTTTTATATTTTTTTTTTAAAAAAAATAAAGCTCTTAATAAACGGAAAGATAAAATAAGATAGTTATAATAGGGATTAATTACAGAATTAAATTCTAATACTACAATATTTAATAAATTAAAGGATACATAAATTTCGTTTACTTCTAGTTTTCATTTAGTTCATATAAATTCAATGAAATTCCTTTAATTAGAGAAAGATTAAAGTGAAAATTATATGTAAATAATCTAATTTTAAATTTAAAAATAAAAACTTAATAAATAT
>NW_004086003.1:0-68937 GCF_000220395.1 Ichthyophthirius multifiliis
ACCCCACCCCAACCCCAACCCCAACCCCAACCCCAACCCCAACCCCAACCCCAACCCCAACCCCAACCCTAAACCCCAATAACAAACGTAATATAAATAAAAATAACAATAATACTTTTTCATTATAAATTATTTATTTATTATTTTGATTTATATTATATTAATAAATAAAAAAATTATAAATATTTTATATTATTATATTATTTAAAACATGAAATTAAGTTAAATTAAAAAAAAAACTTATTAATAAAAAAAAATTATAAATTTATAAAATAATAATATTTTATATAAAATAAAAAATTTATTATACAAAAAAAGATTTAATCTATATAAAAAATAAATAATTATTTATTTAATATATAATATATTTTTTGCTTTATAAAATAAAAATTATATTTTATTTAATATATATATATATATATATATAATTTTTTAATTTTCATTTTTTCATTTTTTTTAATGATCAAGATTTTAAATTTTTTTCATTTATAAATATTATTGTTTTATACTTCATTATATTGATTATTTTTCTAAATTAATATTTATTAAAAAAATATATATATATATTATATTTTTATATAAAATATTACGAAAATTCTATTAATTTGTTTCAATATTCTTTCTTAATTAAATCCTTTTTCTTAAACAAGAAATTAATTTAACTTTTCTAAATTAGGTTTTTACCATTTTATCTTGAAAAAAATAAAAATATAAAATACTATATATATTTTAATATAATTTATTAAAAACTTCTATTTTTTCAACATTTTCAATTTCTGGTTTTTAAAATAAATTTCTAACTTCTTAAAAATTATAATTTTTAGGGATAATAAACCTATTTTATTTTTTCTCAATAAAATTAATAGTATTTTCTAAATTCTTAAATTCCTTTATTAATTTATAAGCATTTACAGGTCCTATCCCTTCAATTTTCTCTAAATAATCACATCCGCACAAAATACACAAATCAATAAATTAATTTTCTGAAAATTCAAGTTCTTTTAACATTTAATAATGATTAATTTCAACTATAGGCTCTTTTTTACTATTTAACCCTCTCAATAAAATAGTAGTACCAAATGTTAAAGCATCCATATCTTCAGTAACGGTTGCGAAAACTTGTCCTGTTTTCGTAAGAGCTGCACATTATGCTTCAGCTTCTCCAGGGGCTTCAATAACAGGAAATCCTAATAATTTAAGCATTTTAATAGCATCATTTTTCATTTCTTATGTAATAAAGATATTTCTTTATTCCATTTTTAAGGCTTAAACCATATTTTAATTTTCAAGGAATTTTTATTGTTTTTCTAATGCATCAAATTTTTATTTTTGTCTTTTTTTAACTTTAATATTTGTATAATTAATAAAAAAAAATATATAAATACTTCTTCAGATTTAAAAATAGGAGGATTTCCATCAAATACCCATATTGGATTTATTTAATTTTCTATAAGCGAAATAGTTCGATTAAATAAACCTATTAAATGTGCTGTTTTATTTCCATTTTTATCAGTTAAATTTTTTATTTAAAATTATTTTATACTACTAGTTTAAGATAAAAATTAATACATTACCTTTATTAATATATTTATATATATATATATATATATATATTATATATACTTATATATATTTATATAAATTAAATTATTTATTTTTTTACTATTGATGCATCATTTGCTACTATTTTTCCTTTATATTATTTTATATCATTTTTTTTTATACAATTTGGTGCAAACTTTTTTAACAATTCCATTAATTTATGAATTCCCATTGTTTTATACTATATGTTATTAATTTATTTTTATACATATATATAATTATTTATATTTTACTTTTAATTAGAAATTATTAATTATAAATATATTTTTTTATAATATAATTTTTTTATAACAAATATTGAATCTTTTTAAATTAATATTATATTCTTATGTATTTTAAATATATATATATTTTTTTTTCAAAAACATTAATTTTTATGTTTTGTTATTTTATAGAATTTTTAAAAATTAGATATATGTAAAAATATATATAATTATAAATAATTTTAATTATAATATATAAATTATAAAAATATATTATAAATCTATTATATATATATTAAAAAAAAAAGATTATATATAATAAATAATTTAACACATAATTAAATTTAAAAAATAATTTCATATAACTTTTTATTTATAATATTATAAATAAAAATAATTAATAAAAGATATATTTATATAATATTATAATTATAATAAATAAAAAAAACATCAAAAAATATAAATATTTATTTATATAATTTTATATATAATTTATATTTTTAATTATTAATACTTTATATAAAATATTTATATTATTATATTTCTTAAATAAAAAAATCTATATATATCATTATATTAACTTATTAATCATTTTTTTTATAAAGCTTATAATCTTACATCATTATTTAATTTATTATCAATTTCTTCATATTTTTACAACGCAATACTTTCAAACCTTAAAGCCCTTTATTCCAAAATATCAATTTTGAAGTTAATTTCTTTAATTTCTTCTTCTAATTTTGCATCTATTTCTTATTTTTTAGACACTTAATATTCTTTTTATTCTAAAATATTTTTTTAATATTCAATTCTTTTTTGAATTATTTCTGCTCTTGAAAGTAGTTTATCTTTTAATTTTTACATTACTTCATTTTTAACTTCTAATGCGTTTTAATAAGTGAGTATAGAGACATTAAGTAAACCTCTTTTTTCTAAATAATTGTATAAATAATCATTTTAAGCAGCATCTTTTAATGCTTATTCCTCATTTTTTTTTGCTTTTTATTTGAATCTTTCTCGGGCTTTATCATGTAGAGCCAATTCTAGTTTTAATTCGGTCTCCCTCATAATTACTTCATCATCTTTTTAAACTTTTTCGGCTTATTTTAGTTAATTGATACATTCTTTTTCTAAATTTACCATTTTTGAATACTCTAATTAAACCAAATGGTCGTCTAATTTATTAGAATCTTATTATTCACTCGTTTTCTAAAATCCGTGCAATTAATCTCTTTAATAAATTTTAACTATAGGGGTTATTTCACCCTCATTTAAATGAAAATATACCACTACTTCATCTTAAATGAAATCTATAATTATTTTAGCTATTTAATCATTTGCATTCTAATAAAGATTTTTTGAATATTTTTAAGTTATTTTTAATATATAAACTTCACCAATATTATTATCAACAAAAACTTTATCATTAATAAAATTATTAGATGATTTTTTAGAACAAAATCTAAAAAATTATATATATATATAAAATATATATAAATTTATTTATATATAGATATATATATATATATATATATATATATATATATATATATGCCTTATCGATCTATATATAATTCTATCATCTCTATTTTTATATTTTAGAATTGTTTTTTCTCCTATAATTTCTTATCTTTAAATAAGACCGTCATGATTTCTATTTTCGTAATAATTAATTATTTTCATTCTTCTATCTATACAAATAATTTACTTCCATTATTACAAAGCTTATGGTATTTACTTATTTTCATACTTAGCCATTTCATATTCTTCAATAGTTTTAAATTCGAATGGATATCTTCTTCTTAAATACAGCTTGTCACTTCTATGTTAATAAAAATATCTATATTCTTTTATTTTTAGTCTTTTATAGTCTTCAAAAATAGTAATCTTCTGCACTAAACCGTCTTTTTGGCAATAAGGAGCAAATGTATCTACCCTAACTTTATTAAAAAAAGTTGTTCCTTCTCCTAAAGGACTTCCCTTCATAAAAGCCTCTTTATCAATGTAAATTTTTGGTGCCCAAGGTGGCGGCATGTCTAGAATTTATGCTAGATCTTCTATTTATTCTTACTCAGGATTTTTTTATTATTTTTATATTATATCCTCGTTTTCTTAATCATCTTAAAATGGAGGAGCTGCGAATTATAAAGTATCCAACATTACATATTCCCAATTTAAAGAAATGTCCATTTCATCAAAATTCAAATTTTTTACATTTAGATTTTATTACATATTTATCCAAAAGTTCTTATTATTAAATACACAGTCTACACTTTCATAAGGACTTTCTAATGGATCATATACACGGCCTGTTGAAGGTTCCACAAATATGTTTTTTTTCACTCCACGCTTTCCAGGACGAATTAATACCCAACAATGTATCCTTTAGCCCTCATAAGGGTCTATATATATATGTTGTTTGTTTATATTATATGGATATATATATATATATATATATATATATATATATATATATATATATATATTAACCTGCTAACAATTCATCTGGCTCATCATCATCTATAGTTACAAGAAGTTTTTATTTTTCCTTAATTTAAGATTCTAGTTTATCCTAAATTTTTTTATCCCATTTTGAATAAGGCATTTATTTTTTATTTATAACGAATACATTTTTTTATTCTTTAGCTATTTCATTTTTTTCTTATTCAGATTACTTTTTTTCTTCTTCAGGTATATATTTACCTTTTTCCAAATATAAATATTCCATTAATGCTTCATTTTTTGACGAAATTTCTCTCGGCGCTTTTCCATATAGACAATAAGCCTCATAACCTACTCCAATAAGTAAACTACATAACAAAATACTCATATCAAAACAATCTCCTTTTTACCAAACTGCCACATTAGTTGGTGAAGGTATAATTTAAGGAAATTAATTCGGAGGATCCAGTTCTTCAAACTGTACAAAAGAAGATAAATATTTCGCACAAGAAGCATAATCATACAATTCCAAAAAGCCCAATTTCGTAGGACGTATAGTCGTACATATAAATTTTTAAATACCATACTCGTTTTTTGGATAAAGGAAAAGATCACGCTTGTCTTCAAAATATAATTAGTATTAAAACTAGTGCTTGAATTACATTACGTGCTCGAGAACAAGTTCTTCCTTTGCATTGTTTTCTTTATAACATAGATAAATCTACTCTTATTCACTGAAAATTTGGCAACGCTTTATTTTCTCGTTTTAGACGTTTGTGATATTCTCAAGAACTTTAAAGAGTTCGTCGTCTTTTTATTAAATTGGTTCATTAACGTCATTTTGGTCGATGTTTTCGGGATTTTCTAAAACTTATATTGTTTACTACATGTATTTTTTTTTTAATATGTATGTATATATCTGTTAATAAAATTTTATTTTTATAAATAAAATTTAATTTTTTTGTTGATTTATTTTTTATTTTATTATAATTATATTATTAAAAATTTTAATTTTTTCTTTTTCAATATTACAAAATTAAAAAACATATTATAAATAAAGAATATTTTAATAATATTTTATTGTCATACCATATAGGGAAGAAAATATCCTTTTGTAAAAAATAAATTAAAATTATTAAATATATTACTTATGGTAAAGAAGGGAAAATACTAGGTAAATTAGGTAAATTATTTTCAATATCATCGTAATCAGTACTTTAAAACTAAATAATAAATTTCCCAAACACACTTTAATTATTTCTAAGTTCTTGAACGTTTCTTTTAATAAATATATAGAAAAAAATATATTTATAAATATATAATATATATTATTTATATATTTATATTATATATTTTAATATCTATATAATAAACATTTTCTAAACATCATCAACAATTGAATACCCAACAATTTAAACTTATTTATTTTTAATAAACCCATAATTTTAGTAAAAGATAATAAGTCTTTTTATATTTTAAACTATACAAGTATTCGTATTACCATCATAAACAGTAGAAGAATTACTACCTATTTAATACACATTAATTTCCTGCGCTATTAATCTGCTTCCTTCCCCTTAAAAGAACTATTTTATAGCCGGTTTTTAAATTTACAATTTAATTGCATTATTTGCTTATTGGCAAGTTTTTAAATCATCAGCATCCACAACAAATCTTACCTTAAAAGAATACTATGAATATTAGTTAAAATTGACTACTTTATTCACCCCTTCTATATAATTCGGTGTAGACTCATTTATTGTTTTTAAGACTACATTTGTTACTAAATCACCATCCTAATATCCTATAATAATACCTTATTCTTAACTATTTGAAGCAATGGTTTATGTATAATTAAATTATGATATAGTTTCATTCCTTAAAAGCCTATAACCTATTTTATCCTTTATATCTAAGAAATTATATACATCAATATTATCATTAAATAAAGAAAATTTATCCGCTTTTATGCAAATTTAATTCTCTTCTTCAACTGTTACGGTATCTTGTAATTTTATATCATTATCTGCATTTTTGTTTATGGTTTAATATAATTCTCCATTTTTCGAATATACTTTGTTTATTCCCCTTTTTACGTTTACATACATCATTAGGGATGTATCGTAACAAAACTTTTAATAGTTTTTGTTTAAACAAGCATCATTGTTTTCCCATAACTACTTTTCAGTATCACTACATTCAATATCACAGCAACATAAATAATCACAGCCATCGGATTTATCACATGGGCAATTATAATAAACTAGATTTTTTTTATATAGATTATATTATTTTTATATATATTTACGACTATTTGGATAGGCTATCCAAAAAGGTTATGTTGATTGAGTATATAATGAGGTTATAAAAATAATTAATATTATTATATGTTTCATATTTTTTTTGTTATATATATATATATAAAATATGATTTTTTTTTTTTTTTAAAAAAAAAAATAATTTTTTATTTTATATATTTTAAAAATTAAAAAATTAATAAATAAATATAATTATTTATAAAATAAAAATATTATATATAAATGTTTAAAGTTTTCCAAACATTTTGATATTAAAAATAGCTTATTAGTTATTTTATATTAAGTTTATTTTTTAAATTTATTAAAAAAAAAAAAAAAAAAACTAAATTTTTATATCATAAAAAATTAAATCTAAAATAAATTTAAAATTTTTTTTTTAAATAAATATAAAAAATCAATAAAAATTATTAAAACATGGATAATTTATAAGAAAATAGTACTATTTTATATATAAGTAATCTTAAATAAAACTATATGGAACGTTTAGAATAAATGCTTTCAATGGTAAATGATGTCAGCATAAAACTAGAAGGAGATTTAGTCCTTGAATCTTTAAGAAATGATAATTAATTAGAAGAATATCGCAAATAAAGACTTAAGGAAATATTTACAGAATGCTTTTAATTTGAATAGGAAGTATATATAGATAAATTAATGGAATAGAATGCAATTATGAAAGTAAAAATATAAAAAAACGATGAATAGGTAATAACAATTTAAAATAATTTTAGCGAAACAAGAAAAGAAAACGACCTATTAAAATAAAAAAATTACGAAGTGTAATAAAAAGTTTAGTTAATGGAAAAAGAAAAAGAATAAATACTATAAAATTAAAATTAAGAAATAGAAAAAATAATTAATTAAATGAAATCAGATATGTAATTTATTAAAAATGAATGGGAAAAAAAATGCGAATAAATAAATTTATAATATCAATAAGAAATAGTAAAAACATATTATTAAAAAAATAAAAAAAATATAAAAAGCAATAATTGAAAAATTAACATATTTTGTAAATTTAAGAAATATAATAAGCTTATTTTAATAGATAAGAAAAAACAAGTGAACCTTAAGGAAAAGAATATATTCATATTTCTAAACATGAATAAATTTTACAAGAAATAACCGAAATACATAAAGAAAATATAAATTAAATATAAGAAAGACATTTATAAAATATAAATAGTAAAATAAAGGAGATTTCTGAAAGAAAATAAAAAGAATTTAACATTTTTTGTTAGGATATGGAAAATGTTTAATAACAATTAGAAAATTAAAAATGTGAAAATAAATATTTAAAGGATGAAATAAATAAATTGAATAAAAATATTTTAAAAATTTAAAATAAAATAAACGAAGATGAAAAACACTTATAAATAAAAGACAATAATATTTAAAAATTATAAGAAAGAGTTCATGAAAGTGACGCTTTGGTATAAACTAAAGAAATTCTAATTGAAAATTTACAATTATAAATATAAGAAATGTTAAAAAGTATTCAAAAAAAGGAAAATTAATTAGCATTTGGTAACTAAAAGGATTTAGAATTAAAATTAAAAGACTAATAAATTGAAAACTTATAAAAGAAAATAACCGAAAATACCAAAAACGAAAAAGAAAAAGAAAACCAAATCGATATTCTGGAAGAAAAATGTTAAAAATTTAAAAAAAACATACAAAAATTCATCTAATTAACTAAAAAAAATTAAAGGAAAAAATTTCATGAATTCAAATGTGAAACTGAAGATTTAAAAAAGGAATTTTAAGATTTTAAATAGAAAATTATTGCATTTTTTGCTACCAAAACAACCGATATTATTAAAAAATGTACTTAAATTAAAAATAGAGAAATCGAAAATTTAAAAAATACTTTAAATTAGAAAATGGCTTAAATAGACTAAAAAAATATCGTTTTAATGGAACAAAATAATAAATTTTAATTAGATTTAAATGATGAAATAGAAAAATCAATTCAAATATAATAAAAATATAAAGATTAAATTAAAAAATTATAAAAAGAAAATGAAAACTTGGATTATAATTTACAAAAAATGCAAAATAATTAAGATGAAACTAATTTTGCACTAGAAATTATTGAAAAAAAATTCAAAAAATTATCAGAAAATGCCTGTATTAATTGCCTTAAATAAATAAACCAAAAATATAATGAAAAACCTCAAAAAGATGATATTTAAAGTATATATTAAGTACCTGAAAATGCCAAATAATTATCAAAAGATGAGGGTTTTAAAAAGGAAAAACCTGTAAAAAATAACGATAATACATTATTATATGAAATCAAAAATTTATTGGCCTAAAGCTATGAATTAGTTAATAAAAATAACGAAAAAAATTCAGAAAATTATAATAAATAAACCTTAAATAAAAAAAATGATTTTTATAAAAAACTCTTCTTTCTAAAAAATTATTAAAATATATATTTTTTTAATAAAAAAATGCTTTTAAAAAAATTAAAGCATTATTTATTTTTTAATAATATATATAAACTTTAATATAATAATATATTTAAAAACTAAATCGAATTTTCTCATTTTATCTCGGTTCTTTTAATATAAACGAGCTTGATATTAATAAATAAAGCATTTATAATAATAATATATGACTAATAGTATATATAAAATTCAAAAAAAGTTTTCTTTTCCTAAAAATTATTGTTTGTATACATTTTATTTCATATTAATTTTTTAATTTTAAAAAAAGGACTTGTTTTAAAATAAATAAGAATTATAAAAAAAAAATGTTTAGTCTTTTTTTACTAAAATAAAAGATTAAATTTAAATATTTAGAATTAAATAAATGGATATATTTCGGAATTTTACATTCTAATTATATCACTATTAAAGCTTTTTGGAATTATATAAAATTTGAGATCTTTTAATTAAATTACTTTAATGAAATTTTAACTTAAAATGATTGATAAAAATTGATTATTTATTAAAGAAAAAAAGTCCTATAATAATATTTAGAATTAAAAAAAAAATATAATAATAAATAAATCGTTTATTGATATTATTAAAAAAATATTGTAAATATTAAGTTAGATTAGTTTGTTTTATATAGCAATATGATTTTAATTTTTGTAAAGATAAATTTATAAAACATTAATAAGATTTAATTTTATTAATGAGTTTTCGAAATAAAATAAGATGTGTTAATAAATTCTAATTTATAAAAATAAAACCAGTATTAATTAAATTAATATAATAAAAAATTAAAATATTTATATATGTTTAAATATTTTTCAAATACTTATAATTATTTTTATAATTTTTTTTTTTTAAAAAAAATAAAAATTAATTTAATTTTTTTTAAAAAAATAAAAATTATAAAATAAATTTTTCCATTTTAATATGCATATCTCACCAAATAAACATTCTTAATTGTCTGATTAAATAGTAGAACCTAGTATTATTTACATTTAAAATAAGGTATAGTAAACTAAATCACCTTAAAAGATATTTTAAGCCTCAAAAAATGAAGAAGAAAAATAATAATATTAATATATTTAAGAAAATGGTTTATTTTTTAACAATTATTTAATTTTAATTAAGTATTTTTTATTTATTTTCAAAGTTAAAAAATCTCCTTTAAAATCGCAAACATTTGATAAACCAAAACAAGAAAATAATTAATATCTCCATAATAATCAAGAATGTTATAATCAAACTTAATTTTAAGAAATAAATACTTTAATGCAATAATTAAACAAATATGCAAAAGATAATTAAGCTTTAGCAGAAACACTTGAGTATATTTTATATTTATTTTATTTTAAAAAAAAATTGTTTTGATAAAAGTTTATAAATTAAAGCAAATTAAGAATCAGAAAAACAAAAATATGCATTTAATGAATAATGTATATATCATATATATTTTTTTGTTTCTTAAAAAATAATTTTTATTTATATTAATAAGATTAAGAATATATCAAATAATTAAATAATTAAATTTTTTAACTTTAAACTACAAACTAATAATTAAATATAAAAAGTTTATAATTATAAAGCTAAGTTGATAAGTTTGAAAAATAAAGAATATTAATTCTCTAATAAGAATAATATAGGATAAATTAAGAAAATGAAAAAAATCAATTGTTATCTTTATAAGATTAATTAAATTAAAAAGATAACCTTATATAGTATTAAAATATATTATTAATATCTATTATATATATATATATATATATATATATATATATTTATATATATATATATATATATTATTTATAAAAAAAATAAGTTCATTAACTAATCAATTAAAATAATAAAAAGAATAAAATAATTAGACAATTTAATAAAATCAATAACTTTAAGTTGAGAATATAAAATTAAATTAAGAAATTAAAGATATTCTATAAGATATTAATAATATTTAATTAAAATACAATGATAAATTTAATAAATAATATAATTTAAATAATTTAACTTTTTCAAATTAATAATGAAATTCATAAATTTTATTGAATAGAGAAAATAAATACATTAAATTATATATAAATAAAGTTTTTATATTTATTTATTTATTTTGTTTAACCAAAAAATTAATTTATTTTAAAATAAATTTTCATATAATTTTTATTATAAAACTTAAAATTTTTAATATTTAATTTTTTAAGTTGTATATTATTATCATAAAGTTTTTAAATAATTTTATAAATTCTTTAAAGTCTCTATTTAAACCTATAAATTTCTTATTAGATTTTACTATAAGAATAAATATACTTTATTTTATGTTTTCAATAAAAGTAGATTCATAAATATAATATAATTATTTTTTTTTTTTTTCAATCAACTAGTATCCAATTGAATGTATATATAAATAATCCCTAAGGATCTAGCACCTAATTTAATCGAAATACAATCATTAGGCCAATACTACATATTAAATAAATAAAGAAAGCAATCAAACAAAAATAATAAATATGTAACATATGATTTTCTAGAGTATTCTAAAGAGAGGAAAAATTTTAAAACAAAAATACATAGTATAATTATTTTTTCCTCCAAAACAGCAAATGACGTATAATACTATAATTTCTTTTCCCTTAACAGGAGAAGTTTCCGAGTATTATATAAATATCCATATCTTTTTACAAATCAAAAAATATTAATAAAACTTTTAGAAATAACTTCATTCGAATAAAATAGATAAATAATAAAATTTTTGAATATGGATATAGGATTTTATTTTTAAATGTAAATAATTTTTATATTAAATAATTAATATTAGTTATTATTTTATATAAATAAAAAAATGATTTTATATAAATATAATATATTATAATTTTCTGTTAAAATTATTTATTAAAAATATTATAATCTAATAGAAGAGATTAAAAAAAAGATAAATAATTAATCATTTATTAAGATAGAAAAAAATTATTTGAAAATATTAAAAAATGCTTATAGATATTGATTTTTTATTAAAAAATAAGTAATTATCTATATTTTTGTTTGTTTAACATATATATTTTATATCTTTATAAATATTATATAATAAATAAAATAACATATAAAAAATAATATATTTATAAATATATTTAAAAATATATATATTATATATATATATATATATATATATATTTTATATTTCTACTAAATAATTAATTTGAAATTCCGAATTTTTCTGAATCTAAAAAAAAATTACTGAATTAAAAAAGCCATTATATGGCCAAATAATTAATTAGAATTTTCGAATTTCGAATACAATATATATAAGTTAATATGAATTATTTATTTTGTTTTAAGTTAAAATTTTATCAAATCTGGATTTAAAATATCAGCAATAAGCGGGATTACTGAAGTTTTTTGTTTTATGACAACTAAAGTTTATAATATATAAAAATATATGCATTAATTATATAATAAACAAGACAGAATTCTTTTTTTCGTCTAATAACACAGATTTAGTTATCTATTTAAATTAAATATAATATAAAACTTTATAATATATTATTTTTTGCATAAATATAGTTAATTTAAATAAAAAAAAATATTTTTAATTTATAGTTATATATGTTTAATATTATTACCATTAACAAAAAATCGAATTTTAATAAATTTTCATAAATATATATTATCTATTTTTTAATTTAGAGTATTTAAATAAAATATGTAAATTTGCTTTTTTTATATGACATTTTTATTTATTAATGCATATTTTTTATAAAATTAGCTTATGTTTCCTTATATTAAATAAATATAGGCATTTTCATTTAAAATTTAATTAATACCTAATTTATATTGATTATTGGACAAAAATAAGCTTTAGAGAAATATTTATCTGTTTTTTGATTTAAATTAAAAGTTTTTTTGTACATTTATGAATAAAAATTGTCTTTAGATAATTGACAGTATAAATTTTAAAATGATAAACAGCTTAAAAATTTATTAATTACATTATTTATTATTAATAAGCATTTTTTAGTATTATAAATTATAAAAATAATCATTTATTGTCCATTATATATTATTATAAATTTCTAAATAACTCTAGAATTTTTTTTTTTGTCTTAAAAATAAAATAAAATATAATATTATATATAAAATATTTTTTTTAAAAAAGATTTATTTTATTAATTAAAAAAAAAATATGGAAGTCTAATAATAAGAAAACAAATAGAAAAGAGATTTAAGCCAAACAAAATTTTAGTTTTTTCACCTTCTCTTTTACAAGAAGAAATCTTAAAAAACCTTATTTAAGATTAAAAACCTCAAAAAACATTTCAAACAGGTTAAAAATTAGTCTTACATAAATAAAAAAACAATCAATTTGTTCTAAATACATAATAAAAAAGTTACTAAATTCTTCCTTGTTTTCAATATTCATTAAGCCGCTAAGCCTTTTAAAGTTTTGTATAAAAATACAATGAAGAATATGCCAAAGAGTTTGAAAACAAACACTTGATTTAAATAAAAAATTAAATATTAATTAAGAATTAGAAATCGAATTTATAAAAGTTACAGAATACAGGGAAGAGTTTTATATTTTTAGATATTTTTAATAATAAGAATATAAGTAATTTTTAATAATAATAAAAAAACATATTAATATATAAAACAAAAAAGAGCGATATAAATTAAATTGAAGAAAATGAATTTGAATAATTAATTTAAGACTATAAGAAAATATTTGATTTAAAAGATACAAAAGCTGAGTATATTTTATTAAGCTGTTTTCCTTAAATAGCCGAAAACGAAAAATATTTAAAATATATATTGAATTAGGAAGTTAATAATGAAGACTTTGAGAATTCTTAAGAAAGTAAAAGTGCATGTATTTATTTAAGAGATTTTGTCGGTGAAAAAATGCTAGAATTACCTTATTTTAAGAAAGAAAGCGGATTTTTTGATTATGATTTTTATTAAAAATTAGACTTAAAATAGAATAAACTTTTGGAACCGCGAAAAATTGAGAAAATAAATTATATTTGAAAAAAAAAAAAATTTTAAATTTCAAAAAAAATAATATTTTTTAAAAAAATATTTTGTTTGTTTGTTATAATTATAATTTACATTTAAAACTTTTTTTTGTTATTATTATTATTAGTCTTCCCCCCTATCATTCAAAATAAATAAAAATGAAAGGTCTTAATTATTTAGATAGAAAAGGATATAATTATAACTAAACATCAAAACAAGAAAATATAATCGAATTTATATGTTGTTTAAGGGATTCTAATAAATTTACTTCTCAAGAATAATAAATTTTAATATATAAATCATTATAAAACGATCCCGAGTTTTTAAAAATCCAAAACATTTATATTAGAGAGCCTAAAGAGAATTTTTAAGAAATAAAATATGTAATAATGTTTAAAAATTATATTAGTTAAATTATATGCAAATAATAATAAAATATAAACGAAACCAATAGACTTTAAAGAAATTCAAAAATAATATTATAATAAGAATAGAAAGAAATTTTAGACTTAGAAGATTCAATTATATAAAATAATCCTCCTGTAATAAAACCTAATTTTAATAATATTAATTTTATTAATGAAATTTAATGGAGATAATTAAAAGTTGATATCTATTCTGAATAATTAAATTATTTATTGAATTTTTTGTCCCCTGAAAAGTATAAAATATAAAATTTATGTACATATTTATTTTATTATTGTAAAAGAAAAATTACAGAAGAAATTAATAATATTATTTAATAATAAATAGATATCCATTATAAATAAATAAAAAAAGTTATTTTAGATTTAAATAAAAGCCTAATTATTCCTTGTACTAACGAGTTTAATTTATATACTGTTATTAGTTTTATTAAAGTAACAATTCGTCTAATGTTTAATATTTCTGATTTTGAATTATGTGAAATAAGAAATAATAGTATTTAATTCTTTTCTTCATATTCTATTAATATAGCTAGTGCAGTATATTTATTTTTAATACATTTTTTCTTTTATAAATAAATTAGGATATTAAAGATAAAAATAGAATTAAGAAAAACTTAGATTTGTTTTAAGAAAACATTATATTTTATTTAGGAGAAGATGAAAAAGAACTATTAAAAGAATGTTTTATTAGTAAAATAGATAATAAATTATGTTATTTTGTTAAGAAAACTATTGATGATAAGATTTTTATTATTTATTTTATTATTGATTAGGGATACTCGGAAAATTTTAAAAAATTCTATGATAATTATTATTTATTTAACAAGTTTTAAAATTTGATAATAATAACAATTGATATTGTCATTTAAACATTAAAAGATAAGATTAGTAATAGGTATTTATAATGTATATATTATAACACTAAGTTTTATATTTATAATTAATTAGGTATTAGTTTATTTTATAATTATTTAATATGATTTAATAATATATGAACCTATAAAAGTATATTCTTTTTAATAAATTCTAAATAATCTTTGAACAAATATTCGAAAGTTAGCTATATTTTAATTATGATAAACAAAATAACTTAGTAAAAAAAATAAAAATAAAATAAAAAATTAATATATAAAAATAAGATAAATAAATAAGAATCATTTTTATATAATAATGATTAATATGTAATACCCTGTAAAATATCAATAATTGAAAGTGAATTTAACTATTTATCATATGTAAGAATATCTTAAGTCTAAAGAGTAAATTATTACAAAGCTTATGAGAATGTATAACTTTTTTTGTAAAAAAAAAACATACCTATTATTATTTATATATTTAAAAAAAAAAGATCATAACACAAGTATTTTACAAGCATTAATATTTTATTGAAAGATAAATCGAACGCTTAAATTGCTAGAAGAGAAATATAGATGTAAAAAAGATGATTTTTTTAGAATTCAATAACAAAGGGAACTTAGTATTTATAAACAAAATTCCTTCCTAAAAAATGCAAAAATAATTAAAATTAGACATTCCAAATACTCCCATTTCAATGAGTTATACTCAAATATTTTCCCAATGCGAGCAATTGCATTATAATATAAAAGAAAGTTACCAATAAAGCGCTTTTTTTTCATATTCTTATAATACAGAAGATAATAATGAAACCAGTTTATAATATTAATTAGTAGGAATTGTCAATGTAAAAAATAAAATTAAGTATATTTAATTGTACATAAGGGAAATTTTTGATGTATAAGAATTCGGAGATGAAGCATTATCTTCTATTTTGTTATCTAATAATAAATAGAACACAAAAATCAAAAATAAATTAAATTATTTCACAGCAGTAGAATCTAAAAATGTTAAAAAAAAAAAAAATAATATATATATATATATATATATATATATATATATATATATATTTAATTTATAAAAAATATAGATAATTTTATGTGATAATGATGCCAAAAACTCAACTGCAGTAGAATTTTTATCTTATTTTGAATAAAAGAAAGTCAATTAAGAAAAAAGGAGCTCTTTTTTAGGATTTTCTTAAGTATTTATAGCCGAAAAAAGGGAAATTTAATGCCTAAATTAATATGAGAATTCTCTATATATAAAAAAATTATTTCCTATTAAAAAAAAAAATACAAACAATATAGGAAATGAAAACAATTAAAAAACATAACATAATGAACATGCAAAATTAGAAGATTTAAAATTTGATAATCAAATAAATTAAAATTTGGACTCTTTTGAGTTAAATGTATGGGATTTAGATGAGAAAAAGAAAATTATACTTATTTGGACCATTTTTTAAAAGCGTGACTTTTTCAAAAAATTAAATATACCCTTAAAAAAATTCATAAACTTTGTCTATGCACTATAAATTAGATATAATAAAAGAAACAATACATTCCATAATTTCGATCATGCTTTAATGGTTATGCATGGATGCTATATGATAGGATGTAATACAGATGTAAAGAATTATATATCGGGATTATAGGAATTTTCATTAATTTTTAGTGGACTTTGCCATGATGTAGGCCATAGAGGGAAGTCTAATGTTTTTGAAGTCAATTGTATGTCTAAATTGGCTATAAGGTATTCAGATATTAGTGTTTTAGAGCAACATCATATAGCAACTACGTTTAAAATCCTAAAAACGCATGAAAATAATATTTTTAAAAACTTAACAATTTCTAAAGTTGTTTAAATAAGAAAATATGTAATAAATAATATTCTTGCGACAGATATGAGCAAACATTTTAATTATTTAAAAGATTTTTAATAAAAATTCATTGTTTCCTAAAAATTAGAAGAAAATGACTCAAATTTACTTACGGCAATTGTTATTCATACATCAGATTTTTACCATACAGCATAAAAATTTGAATTAAGTAAATAATGGAGTGTTAAGGTTAATAAGGAGTTTTCTTAATAGTATATAGAGGAGGGAAAACTAGGTATTCCATAAACTCATTATTTGAAAGATTTAGATAAAATGCGTATTTTGGCAAAAAATGAAATTGGATTTATTTAAATGATTGTATAACCTCTTTGGGAATCATTAAATAAATTTCTTAATAATTAATTAAGTTTATCGGTTAATAATTTATAAGAAGTGGTTATTTAATGGAATATTCTATATGAATAAGCTAATAAAAATGAGTAGGAAGAACAAGTAAAATGATATATTTTCATATATAATTTGAATAAATATATAACTACTTTATTTTATTTTTTAATAAAAAAAAATAAAAATAATGAAAAAAATAAAAATAAATAGACATTTTTTACTAATTAAAATATAGTTTTTTTTACATTTTTTTTTGAGAAAATTTAATTTTTCTTATACCAAAAATAAAAAAAGAAAATTAAAATGATAAATTATTTTATATATAATCACAAAAATATAAAAAATATTTTTATTTATTTAAAAAAATTTATGTCCATGTATAGAATTATTATTTATTTGATTTATAAATAAAACCATAATAATATGTTTATTAAGAATAAGTTAATTATAGTTTAAAAATTATATTTTCAAATAAATAAATAAATAAATAATATTGTAAATAATAATTGTCATTCATTATTAAATAATATTTTTCTTTTTAGATATATTTACTATATATATTTTATTTAAGTAATTTTTATATATAAAAATAGTTAATTGATAAAATATTTATTATAATATTTATATTAAATAAGAAAATCGTGTTTATCGAAAAAAGAAAAATTATAAATATAGTTTTATTTTATATTATAAAGATTTATAAATAGTATATATTAAATAAAAATAATTTAATTATATTAATAAATTATTATAAAAGAAAAAATAAATTATATTATATTTAGCTATAAAAACTTTTAAATAATAATATATTTTATATCTTGATATATTAGACTAATTAATTAATTAAAATATAATAAATAAATATGCATTATATTTTGAATAATATTATCATTTAATATAAATATTTAAAATAAATTATATGTATTTATATATTATTTAAATGTATATATTAAAAAAAAAAAAATTATTAAATTTAATATGTGTGTTTTGACATTTATTTTTTAAAAAATATGATTATAATTTTAATATTAAATTAATAAAAAGAAAAAATAAATTAAATAATTATAATAAAAACAGATAATCTGAAATTTAAATTTTAATTATATAGTGGAATTAAATAATAAATTATTATTATTATTTTTATTATTATTATTATTTTTATTATTATTATTATTATTATTTATTTTACAATATTTTATTTTATTAATTTAATACTTTTCTTAAATAATTTATCTTCTTAAATATATTAAAGAATTTTTTAAAATTAATTTATTTTACTTAAATAATTAATAAAAAAATATTTATTTTATAATTATTTATTACTTATTTCAATATTTTTTAACTCATAATTTTATATTTATATTCATTTTTTTTTAAATCATATATTATTATGATTAATATTTTTATATATATTTAATTTTTTTATATATATTTAAAAATAAATATTTTATTTCCTAATATATATGTATGTATAATTATTTTTTTACTATTATTTTACGAATATTTTTATAATTGTAAATAAAAATATCTTTACTTTAAAAAAAAAATATTAAATATAATTTTAAAAATAATTAAAATTTTATTTATAATAAAATTATATTTTATAATTTTATCATTTTTTATAATATCCATATGAACCTTCATTTATTGCAATATATAATTTTTATTTCATAATTTCTTTGCATGAATATTCTGGTATTTCTTAAAATAAAATAATAGTAAAAATAAATAAAGTATATAATAATATAATAAGAAATTAATTAAAAAAAAAATATTTTAATAAAAAATAAAAAAATCAAAAATAAAATAAAAATAATTAAAAATTTTTTTTATAAATTTAAATATATTAAATATATATATATTATTATAAATATATTTTGTTATGTTCTTTTTACTTAAATATATATAATTTTTTTACATTAAAAAGATAATTATAAAAATAAAAATTAATTTAGAAAATAAATAATAAGAATAATTATAAAAAAAAAAAATTATTAATTAAAAAGATTAAATATAAATTAATTAAAAATAAAAAATGTTTAAAAAATGATAATTATAAAAAAATATTAAATTATTACCTAAAATTTTACCACATGTTCTGCCTATTGGTAAACTGTCTTTATTCTTATTTTTACAAATAGTAATTCTAAAATTTTTAAAGCCTTCAAAAGGCACTTTAAACGACCCAGTTACAAAAAAAGAAAAGCTGCTCTCTGTTCTTGAGAAAAGTTTTCCAAAATATCAAAAAGCCAACTAATTTATATACTTTATGAATTAAAATCTTAGGTTTTGATATATTTTTTCATTTCATAAATATCAATATAACTTTCACCAGACAACTTCAATCCAAATTCTTACAAATTTAAAATTCTAATAAATTTATAAGGAATAACATCATAGAATCCTTATATAAAAGCCTTAATTTAACTTTCAACTAATTTAATCATCCAAAACTCAGCAACTAGTTTAACATATTCTTTTTTATTTTATTCATTTACCTGAATTTAATCGCCTTTTTCTTTCAAAAGTACACAATTTTAATACCCAAATTATTAAAAAGAATAAGTAAAATTCAAAGCCAAATCTTCTTTAGAAATATCATTTTCTAAAATCCAAATAAGTCCTTTAGTTAATTCAGGGTCAATATCTTCCAAATCACTTATATATAAATCTAATCCTAGAATTTACTTAAGAAAAGATTAAGTTAAACTAATCTCACAATCGAAATCATCAATTATTGATTTTGCCAAAAGCCTTCCTGCGAATTTAAAATGAGTCAAATAATCTGGAATAAAACAGGAAAAAGGGGAAGGCTACATCGTAATTCCATTCTAAGAAACTTAAAAGAATCCTTTTAAAGGATCCAAAAAATCCTTAAAGGCCAAAGGATAAAATTCCCTTGATAATCCTCCCATATCATATCCATTTTCACCCATAAAGGTAATTTATAAACTATGCTAAATGAAAATTCTTAAAGGTATTCCTATAATATGACTTAAAGTGTTATTCCATATATTTTCCCTACTTATATATATATGAGTCTATTACAAATATTATTAATTATCAGAATCATAAGGGTCATTTTCAGATTTTTTGTTATAGTTTTTAACATTATATTGGATTTTTAATAATTTTAATTTAAAGTCTAGACGCTTAAAATTTAGGTTAAAAAAGAAATTCTACCAAATTTAATCGTCTTTAGTTTATTTATTTAAACTTTCCAAAAATAAATCTTAAAATTTTTCTAATAAAATACTCAATAAATCTTACATATTTAAATTTTCATATTTATAATTTTATATTTATTAACTTTCTTATATATCTTGAGGTTCATTTGTATATATTTTATTCAGAACAGGCAATTCGGATTATTCTTCACTTTACATAAAGATAGTTTAGTAAAAATTAATAAATAAACTCAATCCATTAAAATATATATTCACATAAGAACTATTAAATTATTAAATTTAAAAAGAAATATCTATTAACTCGAAAATTTAATAAAAAAATTCTATAAATGCTTATTTTCTTCAAACCATAAATACCTAAATTCTTATTTAATATTATTCTTTCTTTTTCGAGCATTTAATACCAATATTCATCGGCTTATTTTTTATCTGATTTTTTCAATTATTCATATTTTTTTTTATGTGTTTTCATTTCTTATTTTACTAAAAAATCGATTTTTTATAAAAAAATATTCACATATTAATAAATTATTCCTAAATATTTTTCAAAAAATTCTTTGTTTACTTTAAAAACCATTTTAAATTGTAAATTTAGACTTTTAATAACATTAATACTATTTTAATTTTTAAAATCTTCGTTTAAATTTTCCAAATTATACACATTATTTATCCTTTAATTTATACTTCTTAACTCCTCTATTATTTAGCCTAAAACCAAAGAGGATTCCTGACTAAATTTTTCGAAAAAATAACAGGAAAATCTTTCGAAATATTTTTTTTCATTTAAATCTTTTTCTAAATAACCTTTTTTAATACTTTTCTCGTCATAAAAACCATAGTAAATATAAAAATCAAATAATTTATAATAATATTATAATTCTTAATCTTTTTTACTCGAACTTTTTAGTATTTTGTATCCAAAAACAACATTATCATTTCCAATATTTTCTATATATAAAATTTTTTACCTATACTAATATATAATGTCTTAAATATAATTAATTATTTATTTTTATTCATTTAAAATAAAAAATTTATATTATTTTTTGGTTTTTTTATATTCATTTTTTTCAAATGATTAAAAAATTTAAGAAATTAAATCAAATATATTAATAAAAACTTCTTCTTTTTTTAATATATCATATTTAAATTTATCAAAATTTTATATTAGAAATATTTTTTATTATTTGTTTAATTGATTTATATTTTCATAGTTTTTTATATTTTCATTAGTTTTTTTAAATAAATAAAATTCGACTTCTTTTTAAAATTAATAATTATTATTAAAAATTAGAAAACTATCAAAATATATCCAAAAAATCTTATAAACTTAAATTCCTTAATAAAATATACAATTTTAAACATATTCAAATAAGTTTTATATAATTCTAATAATTTTAAGCTTTAAGTATTTTTTATATGTAAACTATATTTTATTTAAAATATTTAATATATATATATATATATATATATATATATATATATATATATATATATATATATTGAATTTTTTAAATACATTTTATTTTTAAATCTATTTATATTATTTATATTTTATTTACTTTTAATTTCCTTTTAGTATGATCGGATTTACTTTCAAATAATTCAGCGTCCTAATACAAAATATTATCCAAATATTAAATACCTGTCTATTTTTTTTGCATAATTTATTTTAATAAATATAGAATCAATCCACTTATTCTAAAATAGTTAATAGGATTAATAAAAGCAATATCTAAAGCAATTTTAACTTAAGGTAAAAGTTCTCTCTATAAAATTACATAAATTATTAATTTTATTGCCACATCTTACGAAATAATAGGTATTTTTAGAATTTTATTTATATAATCGTTTTCCTTTTATTAATTATTATCTTCCTAGTTTTATTTTCAATTAATAATTATTTTAAATATAATATTTAACATATATATTGAATAATAAAATATACTTTTTCTGATTTTATTTATTTTAGACTTAAATAATTTTAAGAAGTTTATTTTTCTAATGAACTTTTTTGATTAAAATTCTAATTTTCTGAAATTTTTTCTTCTTCTTTTTCTTCTGAATCTTCTTAATCTTCTTAATTTTTAATTTCTTTAAAAAAGAATTCATTTTTTGTTCTTTTAATAATTTCAAAATACTCTTAATTATCCTTTTTTTATTCTTCATTTAAATTTTCAATAAAATCTTAATCTTAACTAAATATTAACTACCTTTATTCTTTTAAATTAAATTATTTTCTAAATTAGTTAAAATCATCCGAATGTAAAATTTCTTAAATTGCTTTTTAATTTTATTTCTATTCTTCTTTATTATTAAAAAATTTATTTACTGAAAATTTCTCCCTTTCCAAAATAATTTTAAACTTCAATAATTTCTGCTTTTAATATTTTTCCTATCCCTTTTTTAAATAAACACTTTTATCATAATCTTCCAAACCAAAATAGTAATCCTCGTCTAAATTGTATAGTTACAAGGCATTTTAGGGATACCCATAATTTTAAGGTAATTTATTATTTTATTCATCTTAATTATCAGACTCACTATTACATTACTATTAGTTAAAATATTAAATTTTATTAATTTATTATTCTTTTTCTTCTTAGATATTATCCTATTCTTCTTGAATTTAACTTAATATATCTTATAAAGGCTTTTATTCAATATTATGTGATTGATAAATAAATTTATCTTATTCTTTATTTAGTTATTGGTTTTCTTTTAAATAAAATTGTATTTTTAAATTCGAGTTAAAATTTAGGGAAATTTAATTGCTTTTTGGAAAGGAAAAAAACTGTTTTTTTAGCAATATTAATTGGTCTAAACTTCGAATTTAATTTCTTTAAAATTTATTAATTTCATATTCTTCTATTTATTCGAAAAGACCTTCAAACCCTTTAATATCATTTTATTCGAAAATAACTTAATATTGCATTGCATTTTTTTATTCTTATTAATTTTATATAATTTATTCTAAGACTTGACTAGTCTATTAATTTTTATGGTTATTATTTAAACTAATTTAATAATTGTCTTAATATATATCGTTTGCAAATTAATTAAATTAGTCTTCCTCTTTTATTTAATCAAAAATATCTTATAAATTAATATTTTCATTTGTTTGTTTTTCATTTAAAATACCAAAAATATCACTTAAAGTTATTTTATAAATTTTATCAAAACTTTAATTTTATTACAAAGCTTTATCAAAAATAGCCTAATAAATAAACTCATAAGCTTTTATATACCCATCTAATATTTCAAGGCAAAAAATATTAACAAATTCGTGAATTTTTTCACTTTTTTACAAACAAAAGGTATATAAACTTAATATTTTAAACCCATCTTCTATATTTTTGTCCTTTATATTACTTATTAGATTCTTAAAAAAGTTAAAAATTCCATCAAAAGCAACAAAAGCCTTAAAACTACTAAAAAAATGTTCATATTTAATTAACTTTTTGATAATACACATAGTTTTATACAAAACATTTTTTAATAAAACGTTATTATTTTCCTTATTCAAATCATTAAAAACTAGCACATTTAATACATTCTAACTCGTATAATTAGTAGATAACATTATATGTATTAAGAAATTTAAAAAGGAGTCTCCTTCATAAAAAATAAGGCAATCAATTACCTATTTTATTAAATAAGTATTTTTTACTTTAAAAGAATCAAAAGATGGTATTAATAATCTATCAAATTAATTAATTAAAACAATTAAAACTTATTATAGGTCTTATCCATTTATTAAAGAAATTTTTTATTAGAATTTAAATTATATTATCAATTCCTAATATGTTTTAAGTATCTATTCTATATATAAATCAATTATGAATTAAAAAAAATTGAATTATTCGTCACTTAATTGAATTTTTCTTTTCAAATTAATATTATATTAATATATAAATAAATCAATATCTTTTATTCGATAATATTTCTTTTTAACTTCTTATTATTTCTATATAGCTTTTTCGATTTATTTATCATAGTCTTTATTATCCCCTTCATATTATTTTTTTTAGTCTTCCTTCTTTTTATTTATTTAAACTTCAAATTCATTTTATTAATTTTCGATTTCAGTAAATTCCTCACCTATTTATTCAATAAAAATTTCGTCAATTATACTTGAAAAAATATTAGAATAACTAACACTATATAAACAGTTAAAATTTTAAATAATTTTTTAAAAATCATCTTTAATTAAGCATTTTTTTAATTATTCTTAAAGTTCTTAATTATTCTAAAATTTAAGTTCTCCAATAATAAATCTTTAAACCTTCTAATAAATTAAACATTTGAATTATTGTTATCCTTTAAATATAAATAATGTAGATATAAAATAAATCAAATATCTCTTTATTTTTCCTAAAACTTTCTAAAGTTATTCCAATTATTATTCACTATCAATATAATACTCATATTAGAAACAAAATTATATTATTTAATCTATTTTATCTAATCTCTAATCCAAGACTAATACATTAATACTTTATAAATAGCAAAGACTATATTTAATAATTTTAAATAATTATTGATTATTATTTTCGAATTAACCTTAAAGTACATTTTATTAAAGGAAAATTAAAATTTCTACATTAAAATCATAAAATTATTAAAGTTCGAATTATTTTAATTTAATTTTAACTAAAACAAGTTTTCCTTTTTTTATTATTTTTTTGAATTTCATTTAAAAAAAAGCATTTAAAAAATGACTTTTATAATTTTCAAAACTTTATTTAATATCTTAAAAATAGTCTTTAAAAGAAATATAATAAAGTATTTTTTTATTTTTTTCAAAAGAGTTTTTAAAGTAAGAATTTTATAAGCAAAAAAATAATAAAGAATTTTAAAATTAAATCAAATTTTAAAAATCACATTTCTATATATTTATTTTTCCACTTTTAAATAGGTTTTAAAGAAAACCTGCTATAAAATAAACTTGGATTTATTCCCTTTAAGCAGTTTGTTTTTGAGATATTTAAACAAGGAGATTATTTTGGTTATTTTATTCAAATTCTTAAGGAAGTTCTTATAAAAATCTACATATTTCGTAAACTAAAAACAAGTAAATTTATTTTTACAATAAAAAGCCAGATTTATACGTATATTTATATTCATTTTTATTATTTTCTTCATTTTATTATTACTATTTATTATTATAAAACTTAAAATGATTATCTTATATCTAAATTTCAGCCATAATAATAAATTCAAGTATATAACTATAATCTTAATAAATCCCTTCTTATAAAACACAAACGTTAAAAAACTTATTAAATAAACAACTTAAGCTTTAACAATAATTAGATAAAATTAAAATATCACTATTCATTTTTATCTATATATCATTATTTAAAGATTTTAATATGCTTATTTTCTTTCTTTTTTTTGTTAAAATAAATAAATTCTTTTCCAAAATATATATTTCTATTATCAAATCGCTTAAAATTTATGGGCTTTATTCTAATTGAGTAAATTAGACATTTTAATTATTAGTTAATATAAAGATAAGTCTTGAATATAGACAAATATATTAGATTATATTAAAGCAATGTTATATTAAAAAATCGTTATCTTTATTATTTAAAAGTAAGCTTTTACAATAAATGGTATGTTAATATAAATACGAAAGAAAATTTTAAGCTACTTATGTTTCTAAATATGGTTTTTCGGTTTTTTGATTAGATTTTTTATCATTGAAAACTTTAAGGAGCCAAAAAACGGAATAAAAGATAGAAATTTATTTAAAAAATTCTTATTTTATTTCACTTTGAGAAAAGCACGACAATTATACTTATGAAAAAAAGAGTTTTTTTAAAAAAGTATTTAACAATTTAAAATCGGATTCTTTAAAAAAAGATACTGTTAAAATATAAAAAGGGAATTATTAAATAGTATAGGATTTTTCTTTATCGAAAAAGTAAAATTTTTATATTAGATTGAAATAATTTCTTTAAAATAACAAAAGGTTAAATGATTCGAAAAAATCAGTTTATATTCCAGATTTTTAAAGTTTTTCTAATTATTATTTTTAATAAAACTAGTAGTTTTATTTTCCTAAAGAATCAAAGAATAAATCCAAATCATAAATAATTAAAGTCTAATTTATAATTTCTTAAATTAATTTCAAAGGGAAATTCTCTTTTAATAATGGTGCTAAATTACTAATACTTAAAATATTATAATAAAAATAATTTAGCAAATTATATTATTAACCAATTTAATATAATTCGTATTTTTCTTAACTATTACCTATCTGATCTATTAAAAACTACAAATTATCAAACTGATTATAATCATAATATTAAATATTTTATTAATTAATGATTTATTTTAACTTCTATTTATTAATTTCTAAAAAATCAATAAAAAACTTAAAATACTTAATTAAAAAACATTAAATTTAATCTTAATATTGAGCGATAATATATTATTCATTTAATTATATAAAAAACTAAGTCTATATAAAATGATAATTATTTAAAACAGAAAAACCATTTAAATATTTAAAAATAAAATTAATTGTTTTTTCTAAATAATTTGAATTATGCTAATCATCATTTTTCAAATCTTTTTTTTTAAACAAAAAATAAATGTTATTAATTATTATGTTTTTTTATTTTACATTAAAACATATTTACGGATAAAATATTAAAAGGTTAAATAAATAAAGTTGATCCTTTTTATTAAATAAATCTAATAATAGATCTTGTATAGGCATAGTCTTTATAAGGATAATCTTTTAAATAATTAAATAAATCATTAATAAAATGCTTATCGTAAATATATAAACTTATTTAATTTAAATATTATAAACAAAATTAAGAATAAAGGTTTTCTATATCTTGTTAAAATTTTTAAGGAAAATTTTAATTATCAGAATTTGTAAAAAGTATAATTAAAATTTAAATAATTATTTATTAATTATTTACATACTTAAAAATTAATTACATCATTTAATAAGTAAAATATTAATCTTAAAAGTAAAGTATATAAAAATCTTGCAAAAAAAACTTAATTAAAATTTCTTCAAATTTAAAAATTTAATTTATATCTAAAATGATTTAATTAACATTAATATTTTATAAAATAAAATAAATAAAAAAATATCCATAAGGGCAATCTAATATATATATATATATATATATATATATATATATATATATATATATATATATTTATATATATATATATTTATATATATTTTTATTTACTTTTCTATATGTAGTTTCTATAAGCATAATCAATTAAATTTTAAAAAGTATTTTTTTATTATATGATAATCTCATAAATTTAATTTTAATTATATTTTTTACAAACAAAACATTATTAAAAGTTTAATTAGTTTAAATATTATTTATCTTCTCTATCAAGTTCAAAAATATTCTAAATAAGATTAGCTATTTCATTTTAAAATAAATTCGATTTTAATGACAAAATAACCATTAAATTTTTATATTTATTAAATAAAATATCAATAAATAACTATTTTATTTCCAAAATATTTTCTTATGTATAAAACTCCATTTTATCTATTATGTCATAAATATACAAAAACTAATCCATTTTTTAAAAGGAACCAAAAAATTATTTACATATTAAATAATAAACGAAGAATCAATAATATTATGACCTAATAATCTTTAACAATATTAAGTTTTATTAATTTTCATTATTTCCGGAATAAAAAATTCTACTATAAAATCTTAATTAGACTAGATTTTTTAAAAATCAATAAAATAAATAGATGAAATAAAATAAGTAATTTGTATATATATACTATTTTTTAAATATATTAATATACTATTCTCTAAACTCGCCAATAAAAAGGCTTACATTAAACACAAAAAGAACTTGTTTTCTTATGAAAAAACAAAGGAAAATTTCCTTGAAATTAATTAGCTTATTTATTATTTCGAAAGTAGTTTAAAGAAGTCCTTTTATTATAAATTTTCATCTATATTTTTATATTTTTTTAAATAAATATCTGATATATAATCATTTTCATCAAAAACTTTATATTTAATTAATTTGTTTGAAAATGCTTTTTTTGTTTTTCTAAACTAAAAAACTCCGGAATAAAATTCCCTATAGACTACATATATTATAAACTTTAATCATTAAAAATGTTAAACAACTATATATAATATTCTTAAAAATTTTAATTCAATTCTTATATATTACTATTATATTCATTAATTTGTTTTAAATATTAAATATCTTTCCATTTTGAAAATGAATAAATATATTTGAAAATAACATAATGCAGTTTTATACTTTCAGTTTAAAGAATTGCTAAAAATAAATTGTTCTCTCTTATTAATAATTTATTATTAAATTTACAATCACCTATTATACATAAATTATATTCATCTTTATTCAATATTAATTGAATTTCACTTAATAAATTTAAGCTATTATATAGATTTTATTCTATTTATTACATTTTATCTTCCTTTTTTCCTATTATAGCGAAATAAATATCAAGGCTTTTTTCGACTAAAATTTGTGCTTGTTCTTATATTGTACCGATTTCTATGATTTTTTCTTGATTGTATTTTAAAGTAAGTCTTTAATCAAGCAAAACTTAAAATTTTTCGTTTACAAATTCGAAAGTAAGGTCTTTATCTTCTGTAAAATATTAATTAGAGATGTTTATATACTTTTTGTTTATTTTTAAAATAAATTATTTAAATTAATAATAGTAAATAATTGAAAAAAAAAATACTTTTTAATGGAAATGTTTCAACGAATTATAAAATTATTAATTTTTTAAAGAGATAAAGTTCATAAATATAATTTATTTTTAAGAGATATAGTGATAAAAATTAAAATATAAATTTTTAAATGAAAAAAATAGTATATTATAATTAATAAAATAATTAAATTTATATGAAAATAATTATATATAGATATTTATATTAATTATAAATCATATATTAATTATATCATATCATATAAATATTTTATTTTGCTTTACATAAATAATATATTATAAAATTAAAATAATTAATACAAAAATTTAAATATATATAAAATATAAAAATATAAATATATATATATATATATATATATATATATATATATATATTATTATTTACATATTATTTTTTAAAATATATACACATATATTATTTATATCTATGCATATTTTTAATATAAAGAATATTATTTATTTTTTTTATATATTTATAATAAATTTTTTTATTAAAAAATAAAATATTATATATTTTCGAAAATTCAAAATACTAAACAAAAACTATCTTCCTATTCTTAATTATCAATTTATTTTTCATTTAAAATATTAAAAACTTCATATTTATACTTTTATATATCAATTTTATTAATTTTTTTTTTATAACCAATTTCTTTGATTAATTTTTACCCTATAAACCTCTTACATTGCGCCGAATGTAAATTTTTTATTAAAAACTTTACTTAATTATTATTTAAATTTCCGAAAACGGTTAATATTAGTTAATTTTTTGCCAAAACATTAACAAAAGGTTACCTTCCTTCTCCTCCAATTTACTAAATAATCTCTTTATCATATAGACTTTCCATATTTTCTTTCTTTTCTTCAATAATAAGTATAAAAAGGATGTTTCCTTACGATATTTGGAAGCATTCTTTTAAGATTTCATTATAAAGTCCATTTTAGTTAAATAAAAGTACACGACCTTCACATATATGTAAAATAAAACAAAAATCGTATTTTTAATCAAACTTAAACTTACATAAAGAAGCTTTTTTTAACTCATAATGGTGTAAAGTTATATTTAATTATAAAAACTTATTTATTTTATCCAAAAAAACCTCAAATTAATTATTTAAAGTATTCTTTAAAGACAATATAGCTATTTTTAGATGCCTTTTTTTCTCTTTTAGTATATTATTATATATATAAAATGCATTATGGGCTTTAATGCCTATATTTTACGAACAATTAGGACAAAAAATATATATTAAATCAAGTTTAGGTATAATTGGATGTATTTCATAGTTAATTAAACCTTATAAAAGATAAAAATTATCTGTTTTTTACTTTAAATAGGCTTTATATGATATTAATAATTTACAACCTCGACATATTAATAAAGTCTAATTTAAAAAATTTTCATTTAAATATTATTAGTTTATAGTAAAATTTTCTTTTATATTAAAAAGGAAAAATTTTAGTTCATTTAAAAAGAAATAAATATATATATTATTTATTTATTTAAGATATTAAAATAAAAATAAAAATGTATTTATCAATATATATATATATATATATATATATATATATATATATATATATATTTATATTATCTTATATATTATATTATTATTTTTTACTTTTTATTTATATAAAAAATTTTATAAATTTAAATATATTGATATGAGCAATAATAATGAAAATATTTTAGATGTATTATTATCTTAAAATGACTATAATAATTATTCATCATCAATAGAGTAATTCTTAGAACAAATAGTATTTCGTTTAAGGAGGCTAGAAGATAGAATATATAATGTCGAATCGTTATTTAAATAATAAACAAAGGCCAAATAACAATAAACTGACGAAATAAATTAATTAGAATAACAAATGAAAGATTATATTGACTAAAACATCCAAAAATATATACAAATAAGTAAAAAAACAGACGAAGAAGACCGTATATATGGTGTATTTACATAATTTTAGACAAAAATTTAATATATAGAGCAATATATTCTTAAATACAATGATAAAATATCATTAATTGACGATTTCGAAGCATCAATTAAATAAATAGAGCAAACATAAAATGATTTTTCTAAATATATAAATAAAATATTGAAAATAAAAAATATAATATTAATATTATTCAAGATCTTGATACAAAAATAAAACTATATAAGAAAACATTCTAGAAATAAACAATAAAATATAATTAAATTCTAAGAACATGTATTTTAACTCATAATTATAACGAAGACTGAAAAAAAAATTATATATTCATATATTAATATATATATATAATTTTATATATATATAATATATATATATATATATATTATTTATATTTATATTATATAATATATTATATTATTTCATAAATCTATTTTTTTTTTTTTCTTTATTTATGCCACAATAATTGTTATATCATCACTCTTACCTCCATTAAATTAAATTCCTTATGCCCTAGCTTTTTACGCAAAAGGGGAATCATATTCTTCATTTAATGATAATTCGAAAGATGTTTCAGCAATAACATTAGCCAATCTTTTCAATGAATGAGAGTATTTTGTGACTAATTTACCTATTTATTCAGAATTTAAATTATCGAATACTCCATCTGATCCTATTATTAAAATATCATCTTCTTAAAAATCATGTTCGAATTCTAAACTATCCTCAGGCAAATTTCCACCTTCATGTATTCCAAGCTTTTATTTATATGTACACAAATAAACAATATAAGTAAATAAGTATATAATATATATATAATTTTTTTTTTTTTATAAATATATATATAAATATATATATATATATATATATATTATATATATTTATATACATTTATTTATACTTATATTTAATTTTTACTTAATAAGGTTAAATTGAAAGCCTTTTATTACTCTTAGAATTCAAATATTAGCTAAGCGTTTTTATTTTTATCTAAACGGTATAAAAAATAACCAGAATCTCCTATATATGAACTAAAAATTTTATTCTATTCTTCATTTATAGTAATTACAACTAATGTACTAATTATAATATATATATATATATATATATATATATATATATATATATATATATATATATATATATACCTACTACCAGTTATTTATTATACATATGGAAACGTATCAATTATTAGTTATTTGGGATTATTTTAATATTTATTTTTATTTTAATTATGCAATTGAGATAAATGCTTACACAAACCTTTCGAATATAAAGACGAGTCTATACCTTATCTCGCCCATCCTCCTACTCCATCTGCAACAGCTAATAATCTATTTTTATATTATTATTTATATTACTATTTTATTTATTTAAATATATATATATATAAAATAACTTCGAGTTTGCATAGTATGCGTCTTCACCTCCTGTATGTTCTTTTTCGGGCATTGGAATGTTTTTAGCGCTATTTTTTTTGTTTTTTATTTGTTTTCGAATTTATATATAAATGTATTTTATTTTGGATTTAAATACTAAAATTCGAAGTAGTTTTGACATAAAATTTATTGGGAAATAATTAATATTAAATAAATATTATTTTTAAAATTTTTTTTAATCATTTTTTATTATTTATTTTCTAAAAAAAAAAAAATTATCTCTAAAATATATATATATATATATTAATATTATTTTACAATTAAAAATAATAATATATAGTTTCATTAATTTTTTAATTTCTTTATATATATTTCTACTAACTTTTATTAGTTTCCAGAATATTATTTTAAAAAAATATCAATTCTTTCTTCTAATAAATGCTTAAATTCGACAAGACAAAATATTACGTTTTTCCTTAAATCTGGATTTTAATCATTTACAGACTTTTTTTAATATAAATATATATATATATATTGATAATATACTTATTATAGAATATCATTTATTTCTTAAAATATTTCAATAGCATCATCCTTTTGTAATTTCTATATTAAAATAGATATTTTTTTTATATAAATTTATAATAAAGGTGGTTTTTAAGTCTTAATTAATTATATTAAACATTAAAGTATTATATTTTAAGGAACACAGTTAATCATATTATCAATAATTTCGTCAAATTAATAAAAATCCTAAATTTTAAATAAGAATGCAATTATATATAATTATTTATATATATATATATAATATATATATATATATTTATAATTACATCATTCTAAATTTTTGAATAAAGTAATAAAAAATTATATATTATATTTTATTTAATATTTGTATAGAAATTTCCTGTTTAAAATAATAATTATGATATTTTTATCAATACTTCTTTGGAATCTATTGAATTTTCTATAAAATAAGAAATCAATTCTTATAATATTAAGTTAATTATATTTTATATTAAAATTTTATTATTTAAATAATTTATAATTACAAAATTATACAAATCTTTTATAGTATTTTGTTACAATAATATATTTTTATTTGAAATATATAATTATTCTTATTATTATTATTATTATTATTATTATTATTATTATTATTATTATTTCTAATATTATATTTATTAATTTATCTCTATTTTTTCGTTTTGTAAAATATTTTATGTATCTTCTTAATTAATATTTTTTAATGCATTTATTATTTAAAAGCATAAATCTATTATTTATTGATTAACCATATTAGTATTTAATTACATAATAATTACATTTAATATTTATTTAATATATTCTTTATTTTTTTATATAAACTAACTATTTTTTTCTATAATTATTAAAATTACTTCTAATACGCATATTTTTGGTATATTTTTGTTTATTTTTTCCACACATTTTAAAATAGGTAAAATAAGTTTTTATTAGTAATTTTCTGATATTAAAAAAATAAAATTATTCGCTTTTTATGATACTATATCTTCTCCATCTATCAAATTATGTATTAATCTATAAATTATTTTTTCTAGATTTTACTCTATAATTTATAAAAAGCACATTTTATTAATTAAAATAATAAAACAGTCTAAACAACTGCTAATAACCTAAAAATTATTTTCCTAAAGATTTTCAACTAGTATTTGAATAACTGTATTTTATATATTTAATTATATGTTTTATATAGATTTTTCAGTATTTTTTTCTAATAAATTTCTTAAAATATCTAATTAATAACTTATATTATTATTCTCATTTAATTAAATTTTTTCAATTAAAAAATCAAATTCTTACTCTAAATTATTAAAAGAATCATTTTTCGTCAAATTTATTTATTTATTTGTCTCTAAAAGAATGCTTTTTTGATATTATTATTAATTAAAGCTAATTTTGTGCTTATTATTTTATATTTTAGGCGAATTTCTTTATTTTTTAGGTGTATTTTCAAGCATTTTTTTCATTTAGATTTGATTTTCATTATTATTATTAAAATTTGAGCTTACTTTTAAAGACTAAGCTCTTTTTTTTTATACTTAATTTGTTTATTATAAATATTAGAATTATTTTTTTATAAATTAAATTCTATCTTATACAAATTTCTTTATAGACTGATCTAAACTTTCGTATATTTTTTCCCCTTTTTAAGGAAAGTTTTAAAAAAATAAAAAAAAAATTTCCCTAAAATTTTAACGAACTTCTTAATTCGGATCTTGAATATATTTCTTTATATAACTTATCAATTATTACATATATTTTTCAATTTGACTTTTACACATATGATGTGTTAGTATATATAATAAATATTAGCTTATTTTTTAACGAACAAATATATTTTTAGATTACAATTAATCAATTAATTAGTTAAAATATATATAGGAAGGTGTATGTTTTAATATAATTTAAATACAAAAATTTGAGTTTTCGGCTATTATTTTATTCCCGGAATTTATAGTATTTAAAAGACTTTCTTTTGATATAAATTTATAAGCCATTCCCTATAATATAATTTATATTTTTTATATATATATATATATATATATATATATATATATATATTTATAACTACTTCAAATTTATTTTTTAAAATTTCAGAAGATATTTCTATTAATCTACATGCTTCTTTTTATATTGATGAACGTTAATCTTTTAACTATATATATATGGATGTATATTAGAAACTTTTTTTTACTTATGCATTTATTAAAGAGAATAATATTGGATAATTCTAAATAAAATAATCATTATTAGAATATGTTATTATAGATTGTTAGAGTTATTTAATACCTTGTAATCTTTTATGCCAACTTTCTTAGTTTTCTAGTAATTCTTAAATTTATATTAATTATTTGTTAATAATATCTTACATTTATATATATATATATATATATATATTTATTTTCTAAAAAAATTTATGAATTTAGTTAATGTGTTTATATTATTAAATATAAAATATATTTAAATTATAAATTTGTTTTAAAAAATATTAATTATATTTGAAAAAAAAATTATTCATATTATTTCATTAAATAAGAAATTAATGTATAAAGCAAATATATAAAATTGATTATATATATATTTTTAAATATAAATATATATATATATATATATATTATTTTTTTATTTTTTTTTTTTTTCTTATATCGAAAAATAATTTTATTTTTAATATTTTAATTATTTTATTAATTCAACTATAATTTTTTAATATTTAGCTTCAATTTAATATGTATGGTACCACTTCAAAAGTATTTATTTTTACCAAAAAATATATAAATATTTGTAATACAAATTTTATTTATCCATATTCTTTTGTCTAATATTAATACTTAAATTACTAAATAAAAATAAATAGAAATTAAATTAAAATAAAAGATATATTTTAATAAAAAACATGAAAATATTTACTAAGGCATTTAATTATAATAAAATAAAAAAATTTAAATTTTCCACTATAAAATATCCTTTCAACAATAAAATTGTTGAAATTGACGAAAACGCCTATACTGGTAAAATCGTTTAAATAAAAAATGACATAATACACTTTACTAATTTCCAAAAGAATCTTCTCTCCCCAAAAAGCATAATTTAATCCGAAGATGGAACTACTAAAGGCCTAGTTTTGACTTTAAACGAAAAAATATCAACTGCATTACTATTATCTGAAAGTGAATTAGAAAACGAAGAAATCCCAGTAAAATTATTAAATACAAGTGGTTTATAAATAGCATTTAATTCCATTTAAAAATTCGGCAAAATAATAGATTTCTAAGGCAATTTAATAAACGAAAAAGAACAACAAATAGAAAATTAAGAAAGCGATATTTAATATAGTATTTTTGATTTAAAACCTCTAATTGGATAAACTAGAATATCTTCCTAATATTAAATATATACTGGAAATATATAAGTTGATATGTCCCAAAAAGCCATATCTTAAGGTAATTTTGTGATATTAAAAGGCCGAAAAAACACTGGAAAATCTCATTTTTGTATCGAAACTGCAAAATAGAATTTCCAATATAACAAAAACACTTTTTGTGTATTTTTTACATCCGACAAGTCTAATTTAGCCCAAAAAATATTCGAAAATCTAAAGGAATTTCCAGAAAATTTCGTTGTTTTTTCATTATAAAATGAAGCAAAAAACTCCAGTTTTTTAACCGCTTTTAGTGCCTGTTCTTTGGCCAAAAAAATGCAATAAGAACAAGGAAAAGACATAATTTTTTTCCTAGATGATTATCTATAGCATTTATAATATGAAAAAGCCATTAATAAAGAAACACTTGGAGGAGCAAGGAATATTATTAAAGATATTCATAGTCTATGTGGTAGTTTTGGTCTTGGAAACGGTAGTTTTACCTCATTTTTAGTCTTCGATGAGGATGAAAATACTACGGAATTGAAGGAAAGCGAGAGTTATGCCGATTAGATTATTAACTTTGATTTAAATGAGGGTGTTTGGAGGAATATTAAGCCGAAAATTTAATTAAGAAGTTCTGGTTTTTACGTAAAATAGCCTTGGATGAATGATTTATTTGCCGATTTATCAAAAAAACTGAACTAGGTGATAAAAGAGGTTCAAATTTAGAAAAATCAATACGAAAAATATGAAAAACTGAAAATTCATATAGAACCATGGGATTTTTACCTTTTAAAAGACTCATAATACTTCATGTAAATACTTGTTAGTTTAAATTATTTTTCTCCAGTCTAATAATATGTCCTTGTAGGGATTTTACTTGAAAGTATAAAAAATGAAAGTGTTTCGTAATTTAAGGAAAATCCATAATAATTTGTGAAATCTTTATTTAATTTTATATAAGATTTTAAATAATTTAACAATGAAAGAAATATATTTGAATATGTAAATGATATTATATAGCATTCATAAAATAGAATAAATGATAATACTATATAAGAAATGTAAGATTCTATAAAAAGAGTATATGAATTATTTATATTACATTTAAAAATGAATGATAAATTGCATTCTTTTAAAAAAGACTATTTTAATTGATATTTTTTTATGTATTATTTATGTTTTTGTCTAGGGGCAAAAAAAATAAAAAATAAAAATATACATATAAATATATATATATATATATTTATATATTTATATATTTATATATTTATATATTTATATATATATAATAACAATATTAATAACTATTTATATTTATATTTTTTTTTTTTTAAATTTATAAATATATACATATATAATAATCGTTATATATATACATTTAAAAATGTATGATTACGAAATTTAAGAAGAACCTATAATATTAATAAATAAACCAAAAAGTTCTAATTGTGTATAGTTTCTATAATTAAGGGAATCTTCTTCAATTATGTCCGAAAACACTCTCAATATTGAAAAAGATTATCAAAGTTTAACTGAATAAAAAAACTCCATTTAGCATTTTTAGTTTTATTAAGGGTAGATTTTACCTTAAAATTTAGAACTTTTTGCTATTTTAAATGACGTATTTTAAGATAATTTATCTTCTGAAAAAATAAAAAAGAGAGATTTTTATTAAAGTTTAGAAGAAAAAGTTACATAAATAAGGCAAAATTTACAATCGAAAAATAAAAAATTAACTTTTGTTTAAAATTTGCTCCAAAACTTTTAATAAAAAATTACTTTTTTAAATATAGAAAACTATTAAAATTTAATAAACAAAGAAATCTGTAAAAAGGCTAGTTTTTTTTAAGAAAAATACCATTTAATTACATTATAACTTCAAAATGTTTTTCAAAAAATTAAAAATATGTAAAACGAATGCCAAAATATTTTAAAAATCATCCTTTTTTCCACAAAACAATACTAAAAAGTAAAAAAAGCTTAAAATTTTGAAGAATTATCAACTTCCTATTTAAACGAATTAACTTAAATATACGAATAATATAAAAAATACTCGAAAATAGATAATTAAAGTGATTTTTTTCATAAATAAGTCCAAAATTTATTTGATTTTATTAACAATACATAAAATATAGACTTAGATGATTTATTTAATTACTCTCTTTCTTAAATAGGGGATTAATTTTCAATTGAAATTGAAGTTTTAGACTAAAAAATGAATAATTTTTTAAATGTAAAAATGTAAATAGAAAAAGAATTTGAATAAATAAACTAACTTATATATATAAAAAATAAAATAAAAATTGACTTTTTAGAAATTCAGAATTTTTTGGATGATTTTTTCATAAATAATACAAAAAAATTACCACAAATACAAGAAAAAATCCATATTTTCCAATAAAATAAAAAAAAGATTAAAAAAAATATAAAAAATCTCTAAAAACATTACTTTTTTCAAGTTTTAGAACAAATTTTTATACATTTTTATTAAAAAATCACTAATAAATTCTATTTTTTTAACCTTTTTTTCATTTCTTATGATAAATTTTACCATAATTTTAACGAAAAAATCATCCCTTAAATCCAAAACCATAATTTAAGTATAAAAAATATAGAAAACTATGTCTAAACTAATTAAAATTCTCTTCCCTTTTTAAAAAAATTCTATTAAACCATTTAATAAACTCTTGCCGAACTAAAAGAAACTAAAAATTTAATAAACCTAAATTATATAAAACTCCCTAAAGTAACCTAAAAACTATAATAAATCGAGTTAAATTTAGACTTATAGATATAAAAAATAGACTAAATTAATAAAGAAGTATATATGAATATCCAAAATATATAAAAGGATTAATTTTTGAAAACATACTTGGATATAATTGAAAAACATAAATAAAACGAACTTTTTTTTATATAAGAATATAATCAATACTAAACTTAGAAATTGAAAGGAATTTCTCCTCAAATATAAAACACAATAAATATAATAAATTCAATATACAGAATATGTGAAAAAGTCTGTTCTATTGAAACTTATTAAAACATTTTTTTTAAAATCGATTTTTTCGGGAAAATTTAAAGCAATTTTTAAGAAATAATTCATTTTTTCGAAAATGAAAATTAAGTTTTTTTAAATCAAGAAAATATTTTTTAAAAAAACAAGATTTTTCCACAATTTTAAATGCAATTTAAAAAATGCTCCTTTTTCTATCTTTTTGGTCTTCCGGTATATAAAAAATACCTTCCTTTAAAAATTAATAATCGAATATATAAGAAGAATTAATAAATCCCTTTTTTTCCTATATTATAAAGTATTTTCGGACTTTTTTTCCATATATAAAAACTATAATAACCAATTAAATAAAAGAAATCATTTTAATAAAAATCAATCAATGTGCTCTAACTTTATCTTCTTTTTTTCTTTATTAAAATTCCGAAAAAGAATTCCAAATAAATTTTAACTAAATATAATACTAATAAGAAGATAAAATTAATAGTATTTTAACTTTTTTACATTCTATATATGAAAAAGAGCATTCTAATTTCAATTATATATATAAAATATACTAAATAGATTAATAATTTTACAATAATCAATCAAAAATTACACAAAAATAAACAAGCCAATTACTCTTATTAAAAAGTAGACTTTCCGTTTCTTTTTTAGATTAAATTAATAACTTTCTTAATCAAAAAAGCTTCGAAAATATACTTTATTTACATTATTTAGATATATTAGCCTATAAAAATTCACTTTTGTATTCAAAATATTAATTTGAGAATATGATTACTACATTAATTTACCTAAATAACCGTCTATATTATACCCAAAACACTATTTTGATGTTTTAATATTTTTTTTCGAATAAAATACATATAGGAGATGACAAATTCTTTAATATTTTTGCTAAATACACGAATTTTTGTCATTTTTTCTTTAAAAAAAATCTTTATTTTAGTATAGATATTCCTCCCTAGTGTCTAAATATAATAGATTAATATATAGAATAAAATAACTAAATAATATAATAGAACATATAAATATAAAATTAAAACTAATTAGAAAATATGACCTAACTTTGTTAATTATTATAGGCTTTTTAAATAATCAAATAATATATTTTAGATACAGATTTTAAGTGGATTCTTTAGATAAATTTTGATAGAATATAACTATATAAAAGCTTAAAAATAATACTAGAATAAATTATTATTATTAAATAAAGTAATATCATTAATATTTTGGTAAAAAACTATATATGTAGTAAATATTTATAGGATAATTGTTTAAATTTTGTAAACTAACTCGGTATTTTTTAAGGAATTGATGGAATTAATAAAATTATTGAGTTTAATCTTTAATCGCATATTTGGATAAATATTTTAACCAAATATATATAAAGACTAGAGTAAAAAGCACTAAATAATTAGAACTTAAAGAATTCTTTCTAAGTTGAAGAGGATATAGCTTTGCATAATCAAAAAATTAAATAGTTTTTAGAATAATTATAGAAGTTTAGTTGATTAAATGATAAATATTGTTATCATTTGTTAATTGTATATATATATAGATGTTAATTCAAAAAAAAAATTGAAGTATTATTGTCAGTAAACATATATAAATTATATTGTAAAAATACTTTATATTCATAAAAATATTTAAAATACAATTTCTATATTTAAATTATGATAATAAATTATCTATATTTAAATATAGAAATAAATTAAATATATTAAAATATAGAAGTATATTAACTATATTTAAATTAATAATAAAAGTATATTAAAATAATAAAACAATAGAAATAAATTAACTATATATATGAATAATATAGAAATAATTAAACTATATATATAAAAATAATATAGAAATACATAGAAAATATAAATATAAAATAGAAAAAAATATATATAGATATAATAAAATATAAAAATATATAAATATATAAATATATATATATATATATATATATATATATATACTAAATTTTTATTTTAAAGAAATTTATTTATTAACAAATTTTTTTGTATAATAATTTTTTTTTATTTTCTATATTTATAATATTTATGCATATTACTTTTTTACTTTTATTAATAGAAACATTTCTATATGTTTTTTTTTTTTTTATAAAAATTAAAATAAATAAGATAAAAACATTAATATATTTTATATTTAATTTTTATTTTTTATTAAACACATTTGTATCTTCCACACACATTATTTTTATAAACTACAAATAAAAAAACAAAAATTTTTCTAAAATATCATTTCTATTAAAAAAATAAAATAAAAAATAAAATAAAAATATACAAATTTTACACATAAAGGACATTTAATTTAAGCAAAAACAGGCGGTAACAAATTTAGGCAAATTTTATGGCATTAATGTCCACATTCTAACGTAAACTATATAGAACTATCTACTTTTTATCTACAAACGCCACAAAGTGCATAATTAGATAAATCTTCTTATTATAAAAAATGAATAAGCTCTTCATTTTCATATGTTTTAATTCTTTTCGTATATAATTTAAATCTACTCCAGTTTTAGCTTTCTAAAAAATACGTCCAATTTTAATGATTATGCGAATTATTTTAAAGAACCTCTCTCTAATCTAATTCTTAATCGAATTATTTTAATATGTGAATCCCCATTTTTATTTATATTTTTTCACCAAATCCTTTAGCCCAGTATAGGCGAATTTGCACTAAAAAAACGCGATTTAATGTATAATAGAAGCCGAATTAGATTTACACTACAAACATTTTATTTTAATATACTCAGCCAAATCTTCAATACCTATTCCTATATTTTTTATTGCTTTTTTACTATTTAAACTACAATGAACATTCTTACATTCGTACTCTATATTAATCCCTGTCCCTATTTTTCGATGACATTCCCCTTTTTTTTATAAAATAAGTTCAATAGTGAATGCATTATCCCCTTATAAAGGCCAAAACCACTCGTTTTCTTACTCTTCTTCTATATTTTTTAACACATATTACGTATCGGGTTAATATAAACCAAATTTATCCTCATCTAATAAAGGAATTAAATTATTTTCTGTTTATTTACTCCCTACCCCTTTATTTAAACTGCCCTTAATAATTTTATTAAAAGAGCAAGAATTCACATTAATTGTCGGATCTAATTTCGCCAGTTCTTTTTTTACATCATCTACAGTCAAAGAGGGATAAACTTAATACTAAACACAAGAATTATTCTATAAATAAATTTAAACCGAATAAAAATCCTCGAAGGGTGCTTTTATCTTAAAATAAGCCGGAAAACAATCCAAATGATAGGAAAGGGGTTTCTACAGATTAAACATACCGAAAAAAAGCTCTAAATTATTCGGTTCACAATCATATTAAAGCTTTATATATTTTATAGAGTTTTCTAAAAGTAATTATAATGAACCTTACTATTAAGCATTTTATTAAGATAAATGCATAATGAAGCATTTAGTAGTATCATTTACACACATGAAAAGAAATTTTGTATTTTAGGAAGATATTACTTATTATTGGTTTGTTATTATATATTAGGATATTATTAAGTCTAACTTTTCCTTGGTTTCGGATTATATTGTGGACAATTTACAAATTTGTTTTTATGATTAATTATCATCTATTGATTTTACAGAATTATTTACTATTTAATAAATTATAAAAAATATAAAATATATAATAATATATATATATATATATATATATATATATATTTATATTTATATTTAAATATATTTTCTTTTTATCATTTATTTTTATATATATTAGTTTTTTTTTTTTTTTTTTTTTCACATTTTTATTTTTTCTTTATTTTTTAAATATACAATTTAAAAAATGGATTTTTTACTTTTTTTTATATTCCAGTTTTTAAATTTAAATTACAGAAAAAATAAACAATGCAATTAATAATATATGAATTTTTATTTTTATTAAAAACGTACTTTTATTCTATAATGTTGGATGCCTTGATTATTAATTTTATATACTGCTATTAATATTGTTTAGATCTTAATCATTTAATGATTATTCTTTTTCTATTATTTATATACTTCTTGTACTTTTGGATTAATTATTTTACAAAATTTGATTATTGTGATTATGATTTATTTATTAAAATTATATAATATCTTATTATTTATTTTAATCTTTAATACTTTATTACATTTTTTTTGAATTTTTAATATTTTGACTTTATTAGTTTTTATTTGTTTCGTAACTTTAGACTGAAATATCATTTTCATTATTATTAAGGTATTAATTAATCTTATTTATATTTTTGTTATTATTATTTTTTAAAAAAATAAAAAAAATTTAATTTATTTTCTTTTTTTTATATCTTACTTCACATTTATCTAATTATTTGCTATCTTAACAACAGTTATTTCCCATAATTATTTTATTTTTTCTATTTATTTTAAATTTTTTATTTATATATATATATTATTTTCTGGTTATTTTTACAAATATTAAAAAAGTTTTAAATATTTTTAATTTTTTTGATAATATATATTAAGATTATAATTTATTTATAAAATTAAAAAAAAATCAATTTTATTTAATATATATATAAAAAAAAAATTATTTTAAAAATACTATATATTAATTATATTCTTTTAGAAAAATTAATTAAATTTATATTTATTAAAATAATTAATTTACATTATATATAAATTATTTAATAAAAATAACGATTATATTAATATAACTTACATTTAATAATATTATTAATATTGTAAAAATTTTATAAATAAATAATTAATTGAATTTTTTCAATAAAAAATAATTAATAATATTATAATTCTTTTAAATTTAATTTAAATTTATAAATAAAAAATAAATAATTAATAAAAAAATTAAATATATATATAAATTAGCAATAAAAATATTTTGTTATTAAAAGAAATGAAAATACTAAATAAAATGAATATTAAAAAAATTATATATATAAAAATTTATATATATATATATATTTAAATATAATAAAATAAAATAAAAATCAATCCTTTTAATTATAATTATACATATTTATATGTATAAAATATTTTTTAAATAAAATTAAAATAATTTTAAAATTCAAAATTTTTTAGTATTTAAAGTTATGATATTTTGAATAATATAATAATTATATTTAGAAATTTATATAATTTATTTATGTTATATATAAAATAATGTAAAAAGTTATTATAAGAGTAATAATAAAATATAAAACAAGATCAAAAAAATAAGAAAATTCATGAAAACTATTAATAAGTATATATATATATATATATAAAATTTTAAATAAAAAAGAAATTACCTTTTCACCCAGTCAAATCTTATCATTTTTTTTTTTTTTCTATTTTTTTTTTTTATAAACAAGATTAAGATGATTTTTATTTTCATTATTTTCTATAAATTACTTTTCTTATAAAACCATATTTTATTATTTTTATATTTATTAAAATTAACTATTTATAATTTTACATTCATTATCAATTTATTAGCCATTATATTTTTTTAAATTATTTAAATTCGGGAACATGATTTCATAATTTTTCGCCAAAGTAAGAATAAGTTAACTAGCTTAAATAATTTCCTCCTATTATATATTAAGTAGATTTACTAATTTTTACAGAATCCTAATTTAATTTAACTATATACGTACTTATTCCAGAATTTTCAAAGAAACAAAAATAATAGCAGCTGCCAAAGTATTATTATTATGATTACTAATTAAAAAATAATCAAATATAGTTAATTTATACATATATGTAAGTAGAATTTGAATAAATCTAACCTATCCACTTAATTAAAATTCCTCATTTAAAAAATTATCAGTTATTATAATAAAGTATGCAATGTACCATAATTAATACTATATTCAAGTACATTTAAAACATCAGCTTCCATAGCTTTTATTTAATCTGTAGAAATTTTTTTATGGGCAATCTTTTCATGTAAGACTTTTAAATTAAAAGGCACAATTTCTTCATATTTACTTGCAATAAACATACATGAAACTCCAATTACATGTAATTCATGTACTTATAAAATTCTATATATAGTATAAATTATTATTATATAAATAATATGTATATATATATTACCTATTGCATTATTAAAAATATCTATCCATTGTATTTATTGTAAGAGCGAAGGTATCTTCAGATAAATTATATGATTTAGTAACTTCTATTACCCAGTCAATCATTTTGGCGCGCATTGATTCGTTAATATAATGACTTTTTAAAAAAAGACTAGGGTCTTGTACTTCCTTTATTTATTTTTGTTATTTTAAAAATCATTTGTTTTTTTTTTTTTTTATATGAAAAGAAAAAAATAAAAAGAATAGATATGTATATATATACACTATAAAAAACAATTTTAACAAAAAAATTAATTTCTTATAAGTGTATATAAAATATATATATAATAGATGTATTTTATATTTTTTTTTTTTTTTTACATTTATTTATTTTCGGAGATTGATTTATAAATAATGTTAAGCGTTTTTATCTGAATTAATGGTTTTTTATAACTATTAGTCATTTAAATTAGTTTATTTAGTATTTTATTATAAATTAGATTAAGTGAAAAAAGGTAAAGTTTAATTTTCTTGTTCCATATATATAAATATATTATATATTATGTTTGCTTTTAATTTTTTTTATTTTATGTAATTAAAAAATAAATATAATATTTAAAATTCATTCAATTTAAAAAATAAATAAAATAATAATAAGTAAATATTACCTATATATATGTATAAAAATTATGGAAATGATAATAAATATATTTTTTTTTTAAAAAAAAATATATATATAAAAAAATAATTGATTTTTTTACATATAAAAAACTAATAAAAATATAATTTAAAGATTAAATTAAAAAATATTTACATATTTTTTATTAATTTATATTTATATTTTTAACATTTTTTAATTATAAAATAGATGAAAAACAAAACAAAATAAAAACAAAAACAATAATTATTTTATTTAATAATAATAAAAATTATTTCAATTTTATTTTTTAAAAAAATAAGATAATTATTAGTGTTTTTTATATTATAACTGCTTTTATAATTGCATATTTTTTATAAATGATTTAAAAAATATTTCGCAATATAGACGTTAGTTGAAATTAATGAAATTTTTCTGAAAAATAAATTAAATAATATAAAAATAGATAAAAAATCTATTGATAATAATAATAATAAAAAAAAAATTTAAAATCAAAAGACAGTCTAAATATTTTTTTTAAAAAAAAACAAAAAACAAAAATATTTAAATATATTGAAATTCATATAAATATGATATAATTAATATATTTTTTTAAAAAAAAAATATAAAAATACATTAATATATTATTATTATTATCCAAATATATATTTATTTAAAAAATTCAAAAAAAAAAGTAACAAAAATTTAATATTAAACAAATATTTAAAAAATTAGTTATTTTTTTTTTTTTTTTTGCAATTTTATTTTTAAATTAATTTTATTGAGTAAAATATTAAAGTACTATATATTTTTATTAATTGAACTAAAATTCCTAAGATAGTTAATTATATATTATCAAAATTAAAAAATATATTAAACAATATTATATATCTTATTAGATATTAAATTTTTATATATAAATTTATAATTTTCATTTTAAAAATAATAAAAAAATTAAATTTAAATAAAGAATATTTAATTATATATATAAAAATTTTAAGTAAAATTATATATATAAAAATTTTAAGTAAAATTATATATATAAAAATTTTAAGTATAATTATATATATATATTTAAATTATTTTTATTAATTATGTCTTTTTAAAATTTGAATTCCTTGTCATTTATGAAAAAAAGTATAATTTAAATAAAATTTAAAACAAAAAAATAAATATATATTATTATTATAAAATATATATAATAAATAATTATTAATATAAGTTGATATAAAACTTTATTAGTTTGTATACTATATATATATTAATAATAAAAGAATATTAAACATATCAACAATAATATATTATTTATGTATAGTATGATAATAAATATAGTTTAAAAGAAATATATATATATATATATATAAAAAGATTAATTTTATTTTTTTTATTATATAATAAATATGTAAAATATTCTATATTTTTATTATTAAATAATACATAAATTAAAAATACACTTCAAAACTTAAATTTTTTATCATTTAATTTTTATTTATTTTTAAAGTCTTTTTTCCCCTAATTATTATGTCCTTATCTCCTTTTTTTTTATTCTAATCTAGTACATCAATACCTTTTTTGAATTTATTATTTCCCTTTTCAATTTGAACTTTAATTTTATCTGCCAATTAATCAAACTCGTTTTTAGCTTTTAAATTATCTTCTTGGTCTTCCTAATCTTCTTCCTAAATTTCGTTTTCTTAAAATTCTTAATTAATAAGTAAATCAAAAACATTTTATTTTTTCTTTAAAATATTATTCTATCCAAAATTATATTTCCTTTTTTTTAAATCTATATTATATTAATCATCTAAGCAAACCGGAAAATCATCCACATTCATTTATTCTATTTTCCTTTTTGGCTTTTTGCCCCTTTTTCCTTTTCAAATCCAATAAATTCATCATTTTTACATTCTTCTTCTCCACCATTTTCATCTTTTCTTTCTTTGTTTTTCAAAAAAAACTCCTTCTATTTATCTAAAATTCGATTTTCAATTATTTATTAATCATTAATCTTCACATGCTCATAAATCTCATATAATTAAGGATATATTTCGCAATAAAAAATCATAGGATCTTAATAAATAAAGCTTTTTTAAATTTCCTTTACTAAAAAGCCTTCTTCTTATATATAATGTTGTCCTAAAATGCTACATTTCTATCCATAAAGGTTAATTTTTACATCAACCTCTTCTATTTTTAATAAAACTTCATTTTTTTCTTCTTCTACACTATAGTTTTTTTAAGAAAAGACCTCTTATAGTTCTAATTATGATTTTTATTGTTAATATTATTATTCAACCAATATATTGGATTCTCCCTATTCTCCATCTACATTTTCCGTATTTATAATTTCTAAAATATCCTATATATTCTAAAAGCCCACATAACTTAAATTAAATCCATTAAACTCCTTTAAACTACCTGGCATTTTATTAACAATCTAAAACAAAACATCATTTTAAATTACAAACTTAACACTTTCATCATAAAGTCTTCCCTTTTCAAATCTCCACTTTAAAATTTTCTTTAAAACCCTAAATTTTCTATTTGACAATATCCCTTATTAATTCCTTAAAATTTAAAAATAAAACTCGTCTTCCAGAACTGGTTTTTTCCATTTTTTTAAACAAATTCCTTAACTTTTCTCGAAAACCACCTTATTTAGTCTTTTCTAATACATCATATTCTTTAATTCATCATGTATTTTCAATAAATAATGGGTATCGACCCTCGCATACACTAACATGTCTTTACTTAAAGGTCTTTACCTCCAATCTGCCAATTAGAACTTTTTATCAGTTCCAACTTTGCATATACTGGCTAAAAGATATGCATATGAGTAACTTGGAAATCCCAAAGCTCTTGCAGCCTGTCCAGTATCGAAAATATTTACAATATATATACCAAAATCTCTCTAAAGCCACTAAATATCCATATCTGCGCCGTGTAATACTTTTACTATTTTCGGATTTGAGGTTATTTTGTTTAATTTCCAAATATAATTCCATATAGGAAATGGATCAATTATAAAGTCCCTTTCTCGGCTAGAAATTTAAATTAAACATGTTATTCCTTAAAAACTTCGGAATGAATGATGTTCTAAATCAATTGCTATTATTAATTAACTCTCTAAATATACTATTAAGTCTTCAAATTAATCCACTGAGTCTATATATGTCATCTAGTTCATAATATTAGAAGGTTCGGTAACTTTAATAGGCAATTCTTCCTCTATATTCATTAAATTTTCGATTTCATAGGAATATGGATGCGGAAAATCATAGTTTTAAACGTCTTTTATATCTCTAAAATATTACTCAGGACCCTCTTTTTACGCCTATATGATAATATCATCTAAAGGTACTTATGCGTTATGTTTTTCTGGTATTTTTGGGATAAAAGGAAAAGGGGAATTTTCTATGGGGATATTGTATTTAATTTAAGGCTTTTCTTCATTTAGATTATGAGTGTTTTCGGTAGATATTAAGTTGTTTTTTTAAGTTTAATTAAATTTTAGTTTATCTAAAGATGAGTCTACATTTTCAAATAAAATGTCGTTTATATATTCGATTGTTTAAAATTGGTTTATATTTATTTTATGAGGAATTAAGGAAATAAAATTTTATAGTTTTAATATTTATGACATAATCAAACTATTTATTTGCTATTGTTTTTGCTTTAATTGAAAATTGTTCATATAATAACTTAATTCTTCGTGAGCGGGAAGTTTATTAGATGTTTAGACTAATTTTTTATCGTTTTAAAGGACTTTATTAATAAATTGAGTTTCTTATATAATTTCTTCAATGTCTTTTATGTAATTATTATTCATATTAGATTATTAATTTTTATTTTTGTTTTCTATATAATTTATACTTTCTATTTATTAATATAAAACATACAAACAAAAGTATATATGGTTTTATAAATATATATTAAATATAATATATGTTAAATTAAATATATATTAAAATGAATAAAAAAATAATTTATTGAAAAAATAATAACATTTATATATATATATATATAATTAATAATTATACATATATTTTTATATTTTATCTAAGATATATTATATTATTTAACTTTTTATATTTATTTTTTTATAAAATTTAATTTTAATTTTTGATTTTAAATAAATACTTTATATATGTTTTATAATTAAAAAAAAAAAACAATATTTATATAAATTTACTAATATATAATTTTATTTTTCATAATATATTATTAATTTTGTTTGTTTGTTTTATATATATGTCTATAATTTTTATAAAAAATAATAATTTTAATATTAATAATGTTTTCATTTTATATTATTTATATATATTATATATTTAGTTTACTTTTTATATTTTTTCAGTTTTTTAGTCTTTTTATTATATTTTGACATAAAAAATGACAAAAATTATTTTTTTAATTATAATATCTTTTCTATTTTATATAAATTACTATCATTTTATTTTCATATTATAAATTATAAACAATATAGAATATATATATATATAAAATAAAAAAATTAATTAAGTTTAAGAATATAATTAAATATAAATATAAAAAAATTTGAAAAATCATTTTTACCTTTTTTTTTTAAAAAAAAAATTATTTATAAAAAAAACCTTTCAATATTAACAGATAAAAATAACTTATTTTTTAAAAATTTCATTTTTATTTATTATTTAAATTTAAATCTTCCCTTTTTAAGCCATATTATTAAATAACTCTTTCATTATTTTTATCAGTAATTTTTTACATGCTATAAAATATTAATTATTTGGATTTAATCTATTATTTTCATAAAAATTTACAATAATACTTTATTGAGAGCATATTTTAACATATTATAATAATTCATTTTCATTTAAGTCATTAACATTATAACTTGCTTTTTACAAATCCTATAAATTATATTATTATGAATTCATATATAATGATCTCTTTTTTATTTTATTTTAAATTTTTATTATATAATTTCAATAAAAAAGTAATTTAAATATTTGGTTTAAAATTAAATACTATTTTTATATTTTAAAAATAAATAAAAAATAAAATGATATAAATATAAATAAAAAATAATAATAAAAATCAAAATATTATTAATGTTTAATAGTAAATTTAAATATATAAATATATAAATTTATAAATATATAAATATATAAATATATATATAAATATATATAAATATAAATATATAAACATTTTTTATATATTTTTAATTTATTCTGTTTTATTTATTTATATATATCTTTTATATTTTTATTTTTTTTAATTATTTTATTAATTAAATTAAACTTTTTTTTTTATACATATTATTATTAAAATTTTAAAATTTATTTATATTTTTTTTATAAAAAGATAATATTAATTATTTCATATATATAAATAATTATTAAAATATATATATTTTTTATATTTATTCTAATATAATTACATAACATTTTTATTATTTTATAAAATAAAAATGATTTAGAATTTAAAAGCATTAGGCTTTTATAAAAATAAAACAGATATGTTTTTAAAATACAAGCAAAATTGCAGATAAATTATAAAATCCAAGTACATAAAATATTACTCAATTTATTTTTATAAAATCGAATTATAATAGTCGCTTTAGAACAAGAAATGAATTTAATGATAAATAAAGTATTTTATGTTTTTAAATAAAACTTAAATAATAATAAAAACAATATAAATAGAATTAGAGGATAATAATTATTAATAATTATTAACTAAAACAAATAAAAATGATAGTTGTACAATCGAATTAAATGTATCCATATTACCACCATAATGGGTCGATTATTATGAATTATGTATATAAGAATTAAATTAAATAACAAAATTGCGTATTTTTTTTTTTTTTAAATAAAAAATAAAAAAATTTAAATATTATATAAAGAGGATTAAATAACTATTAAAGCTAGACAAAGAATAAAAAAAGGTTTCGGTGATAATACTGATTTAGATAATTAAATATATATACTAACATAGGAAGCTAGTACTGTAAAATAATTAAATTTTAAATAAATATCAATAAATATAAATATTAAAAATATATCAATATTTATATATATTAATAATGATATTATTATAATAAAATAATAATTATATTATATATATATTTTTTATTTAAATATTATATATATAATAAGAAATTGAAATTATGTGAAAATTAGATCTAAAAAATAGATGAAGTTTCAGCTTTATATGAAGAAAATTTAAATGAAAAAATAAGTTTTATATAATTTTATAAAATTATTCAATTAAAATAAAAAAATAGTTAGAGAAAATGTAAAAAAAGGTTTAGCATGTTCTATATAGGAAAAAACCTTAAGCTTGAGAAGATAATAAAAGGCAATTTATGATTCTCTTAAAAAATATGATAATTTAAATACAAATTAGAATTAAAATTATATTACATAAGATATAAACTAAAATTAAATATAAGATTAAGATATTTATTAAAAGATTACATAAGATAGGTATTTATATATATAAATTTATATAATAATATTTATTTATATATTAATATTTTTTATATATAATATTTTATTTATTATTTAAAGAGAAGAAGGAATTAATAATTTAGTAAATTAAATTAATGAATTATCTGATATTTATAAAACACTTGGAAATTTAGTTATAGATTAAGGCACGATACTTGATAGAATTGATGTTAATATTAACGGAACTAAAATTAATGTTTAAAATTCTAAAGTTAAATTACAAAAAGTAAAACCTTTTATATATAAAAAAAATATAATATTAATTTTAATTAAGGCTTTAAAAATATAAGAAAGTCCTTTTTCAAAAAAAATAATTTAAATGCTAGTTTTTGGTATTATTTTTTTCAGTATTATATTGGTTATGCGATTTTCTAAATGAATAAAGATTAACAATTTACACTTTAATTTTAATATTAAAAAATATATTTATTTATTTAAAAAAAAAATATCATATATTTTATAAATTACTTTTTTTTAATTTTAATAAATTAAAAAAAAAAATATATAAAAATCATATTATAAACTATTTTTGCAAAAAAAAAATAATACGAATAAATAACAATAAAGATATTCATTATTTATTATATCAAAATACTTTTAAATAAATTAGAGAAAAATAATTTTAAAATAAATATAAAATTATATATATAAATATATATATATATATATATAATATATTTAAAATTATATTTACATATTTTTTTATATCTTTAATTCATAATTTTTTATATATTTTTTATTTTATTATATCTTTTGATTAATATTTTTTTTATTAAAATATAAAGTTATTTTTTATTTATTATAATAATTGTTTTGTTTTATTTTTTTCGTTTTTCCCATAATAATATTTTTAATTTTTATATTTTTTTTTAATAATATATATATTCCCACTAAATGTAGAGTATAATTTTATAATGCTATGATTATTTTTATTTTTTATATATAAAGTAAATTTAATATAATTATTGATTTGAAAATTTACTTCTTTTTCCTAATGAAAGTATTCATTTTGCAATTTAATTAACTTTTTCTTAAAATATATATTTCACACACATTTATAATCATCTATATTTCAAATATTTTTTTCCTTATCTTTAAAGGATTTAAAAACATATATTTTCTAAAATAGAAATTATGTGTATATTTTATATACAGTTATTTTAATCTAATATTTATCAGGATTAATAAATATATATATATATATATATATATATATATATATATATATATATATAAATATATATATTTATATAAATATATATATTTATATATCCACTAACTTTCCTTATTATTTTCAATTTAATTTATTAATCATATTTTTAAGTTTTAATTTTTAAAATTTAATAATAAGTCATATATCAACTAAATAATAATATATTGTATATAGCTTAATATAATATTATTTTTTATTTAAAATATAATTATATATTATTAAATCTTTTTTATTTTTTACAGTTTATTGATATTTAAATTTATAGATTTAAATTTTTTTATTTCAAAAAAATCTTTATAAATTTTTTTTTTTTTTTATTATAATAAAATAAAATTGTGTTTTTTTTGTTGTAATTAAATTATTATCTCTTTTATTAATTTTTTGTATTATACTTATTAATATTTATACATATTATCATATATTTAATTAATAACTAAAATTTTATTAATTAAGTCCTTATATTTTTAATTTAAAATGAATATAAAAGAACCTATATACAATAGTATTTAATATAAAACATGATTTATATGTATTAATTAACTAACCATAAAATATATCTAAAATTTATAAATTATTAATTATAATTTTTAATATTTTTGTAATAAAAAAGGACTATTCTCCATATATAATTTTATTTTATTTTATTTTTAAAAAAAAATATATAAAAATATTCACATAATATTATTATAAAAAAAATCATTTTTTTTTATTAGTTGTAACCGCTGTATTTGGTCTAATTCTAAAATTTCCAGTTTTTTCTTATAAAACATTTCCTTTTTTATCTTTTCCTATTCCTAATCCTTCCATATCCTTCTTTTTTTTTTTTTTTTCAACAGTAAAAAAATAAAATATTACCTTTTAAAATAACCCATACATGTGAATCGCTTTATAAATGGTCAGAAATAATTCCGTCCATAGGTAATAAATCACCACTTTCGAATCTAACTCCTTTAGGAGTTCCACTTAAATTTCCATAAAAATGTTCATATCTAAAAACTGCTACATCTCCTAACCATCTTTTGAAATATAAAAAAAAAGTAAAATTTTAAATTATTTATACCTTATTTTTTAGGCTCCATCACCACAATTAATTGTAAACATTTTATCTTTTATATGTACCTTTTTATAGTTTTTAATATATGAATTTCATTTTTAATGTAATTTGTTTAATAAAAAAACTTCAAGTTTCATTTAATAGAAATATTTATAAATGGAAATATTACTTATAAATAAAAAAACTAAGAAATAATATTTAAATGTAATAATATATATAAATATATATAAATATAAATAAATATAATAATATATATATATATGTATATATATATATATATATTTTAGAAATTTAGTTTATTATAAATTAAAATTAATAATGTTATTATTAATAAATATTAAAGGTTATATAGAAAAACAATATTTAATCTATTATTCTTTTAGTTTTTAATTTTTTTTTTTTAATTATATAAATAAAATATTTAATAGGAAAAAAATTTAAATATAAAATTTATTATTTATAAGTAAACAAAAAATGAAAAAAATATTTTTTTTAATAATTATATATATAATAATATTAAAATTTAGTCTATAAAATTAAATTTAAAGTGATTAAAAAATAGAAGAAGATGAAGACATAAAAAAACAATTAGAATTAAATAATTAATAACAAAAAGCATAAAAATCTAAATAAAACTAACAAAATATTCCTAAATAATAAGAAAATATTATTTAATAAAATAATAAAAATATAAATATTGAGGAAGAAATATAAGAAAATAGTAGGAAAAAATATCAAGGATAGTCTGCATTTATAATGAATTCAGAAATAAGATTTCAAAATTATAAATAAGAATTTATAAAAGCTTATTAAAAAAATAATAATAATAGTTATTTAAATTATTATAATATTTTAAATTAAAAATATAAAAAAAATGAAAACACTTTTTCGATTTTTTCAGCTATAAAATATATACTTAGTAAACTCTTTTCATTAAGTTTTATGGAATTTATTGTTTTTTTGTTTGTTTTCTTATTTATACTATAAATTATTTTGGGAACATTTAAACAAAATATAAGATTTTAATGAAAAATTTGTTATAAAAAAATATATATAAAATATAAAGTTTTTAATTATATTTTATTCTATTTATATAATTGTTTTTAAATTAATTGTATAAATTGTATAAAGAATATATATATATATATATATATATAATTTATATATTTTCTTAATTTATATTTTAAATATTGTTCGAAATATCTTTTATTTTTATTTTTAATTATTATTTTATATTTTAAAAATTTACTTTATAAGAATTATTATTTTAATTAGATTTAAAATCATTATATAAAATTAATTTTATATATTTGATTATATTTAATATTATTATAGAATAAAAATATTAATTATGTTATATACAATACTAATTTTATGTTTTTAATATTATAATAGTATATTTAAATATAATGTAATATATATATTATTTGATTATAATAAAAAAAAATAAAAAATGAAAAATGATTTTTTAAATATTATTAAAAAAATATAAAATAAAATTAAACTTTATTAATAAATAATAATAATTATATTTTTAAATTTAATAAATATCATCCAACAATATTTATTACTTTCTACATAATATGTTATGCAGTTAACTTATAATAATCTAATAATTAAGTAGGTGTTCCACTTCTAGGTACTTCATTGACTGCAATTGAATGAACTTTAATATTTTCTAAACATACAGCAGAAGCAACAGCATCTAAACATAATAATATATAATATTTTTATTAAATATAAATAATAAAGAAATATAAACAAATACATATATATATACATATATAAATATATTTATTTATATTTAAATATATATTATTATATTTTATTATATTTATTTATATATATAATATACCTCTTATTCCTCCTTCTGCATAATGATCTTCAACTGTTAGAATTTAATTTCCAGCTTCTTTTGCATTTTTAATAATTCCTTCTTAATCAATCGGTTTTATTGAGAAAATATCCATTATTCTTATATGAATTCCTTTTTTTTCTAATTCAGTTTTTGCTTTTAAAGCTTCATATAAAGTTACACAAGCCCCAATTACTAAAATTTTATCTTTTTCACTTTTTGCGACTATTTTAGATTTTCCAAATTCGAAAATTTCATCATTATCATATATAATTTCTGTAAGAGGTCTTGAAGTTCTGATATAAACAACTCCATAATGATTGGCTGCTAACTCAACCGCTTTTTCTGTAGACACAGCATCTGAAGGATATAATACACAACTACCAGCAATAGCCCTAAAAGCTGATATATCTTCCAAAGCCATTTAAGATGCTCCATCTTCTCCTATAGAAACTCCTGAATGTGATCCACATAATTTCAAATTGGCTTTAGATACGCCTGCCATACGTATTTAATCATAAGCCCTTGAAAGAAAAGCTGCAAAAGCAGACACAAAAGGCACCTTTTGTTATTTTATTTTATTTTTTTTTAAAAAAAAAATACTTTATTTCTACATCCCAAACCAGTAGCTACAGAAACCATATTTTATTCAGCAATAAAACACTCTACAAATCTTTCTGGGAAAGCATTTTTGAATGTAATAGCAAAAGTCGAATTTTTAGTATCTCCATCTAAAGATACTATTCTACCTAGACTATCATTTTATCCTAATCTTTTGAGTGCTTCTCCATAGGCATTTCTAGTTGCAATCTATATATATGTATATATATATATATATATAAATATATAAAATATACATACTTATTATCCTTTTTTATATGTAAGATTTCCTAATTTTAAAGGCTCTTATTTTAATACAATTTCCTAGTGTTAACTCGGTATACATTTAAGTTGTATATTTTAATCTTATATTTATTTTTAAATGATCTCAATGGCTTCTTTAGCTTGATTACCTAAAGGTTTACCATGCCAATCTAGTTTATCTTCTATATTAATGATTCCTTTCCCTTTGAAAGTCTTAGCTATGACTACACTAGGTTTTCCTTTATAATTTTTAGCTTCCAAAAAGGCTTTTCTAATACTTTCTACACAATGTCCATCTATAACAATTGCATGCCATCCAAAAGCTTCAAATCTTTTCCTATACACTTCAACATCATGTTTTATGGAAGTAGCCTCAGACTATCCTAGTCTATTAATATCTGCAATAGCAGTAAGATTATCAAGTCCATACAATTAACTGAAATGAGCAGCTTCCCAAACTGACCCTTCAGCACACTCACCATCTCCTAATAAAACCCAAATTCTATTATCTATCTTATCTAAATGTTTAGAACTATAAGCCATACCAGCTGCACATCCCAAACCTTAACCTAAAGAACCAGTTGCTACATCTACAAAAGGTAAAACAGGAGTAGGATGACCTTCTAGATCATTTCCGAATTTTCTAATATTTAATAATTCTTCTTTCTTTATTAAACCAGCTTCAGCCCAAGCTGCGTATAATATAGGTGCAGCATGTCCTTTAGATAGAACAAAACGATCATTTACAAAGCTTTTTGGATGTTTTATATTAACTCTCATACCTATATAAATATATTATTTATTAATTATTTATATTAATTACCTGATTAATCAAAGAATAATACAGAAATAAGTTCAGCCATAGAACAACAACTTGTTGGATGACCGCTATTACTAGCGTTTGTCATTTAAATTGAATGGATTCTTAACTTATTTGCTAAGTCTAGAAGAGATTAGTTGTTTGTGTTTTCCATTTAATTATAATTTACTTAATTATTTTTTTATAATAAATATAATTATAATATTTTATATAAAAATTTATTAATATTTGGTCATTAATTATTAGATTATTTATCTTTAAAAATGTTATTTTTTAAAATTTAATTAAAAATTAGTAAAAATAAGTGTTATTTGTAATTATGATATTAAAAAAATAATGATATAAAAATTTTAAATATATTATAAAAAAAATATTATAAATAAAAATAAAATATAATTAAAAAAATTAAATAAATAATAATAATTTTTTTAATATAAAAAATAATTATTAAATGTATATATATTTATAATATTTATATTAAATTTAATTATATTATTATATTAATATATTAATTATATAAATTTTATTTATAAACAAAATAAAATAAACGAAATAAAATAAAATATTATTTTTACATATAAAAAATAATTTTAATTTTATTAAACATATAAATAAAAAATAATTTATAGATAATATATTATATATCTAATAATTTTATATATTTATTAATATAAAAGAATTATAAAACATATATATAGAAAATTAAATTTATATAACTTAAACTAGTAAGATAAATAAATATTATAAAAGATATAAATAATTAAAAATTAATATATATATATATATATATATATATATATATATATTATTTTATTTTTTCATTTTTTTTTTATAAATAAGAAAGTGGTAATATTAATATTCATTTATTATTTTTATATTATTATTATAAATAACATCAATGTATATATATATATATATATTTATATTTTTTATAATTATAATTATTATTATAGTCTTACTAATATATTTAAAAAAATATATTATACTTTATTATATCTTTTAATTATTTAATATTAATACATATATTAATATATATATATATATAAAAAATTTTATATATTTAATATAAATGAATTAAAAAATTTTAAATATAAAGATTTTAAAATAAAATAAAAAATATATAAAATATATTTTTAATTTTTTTTATTATATAAAAAATCATTTTTTTTTTGTTGAATTATTATTAGGTGAATCTTCATTTTTATGTTCATCTTAATACCCTTAATACATTTAATTTTTCAACGCTAATTTATGTAAATTATTCGACTCGTTTTTCTTAATAGGACTTCCTTTTTGATTATTATTATTCTATAACATATTCTAATCTATACTATCTGTTCTTGGTTTACTAAAAAGCGATTAATTTGGTACATGCTCTTAATTATTCTTCAATAAATTCGGATTTGAGTTAATATTTAAGCTTCCTATAGTATCTACATTACCATTCATAGCTGGTATACCTCCTGTATGTAATGCTAAAGAACCTAATTATTCTTGAGAGTCTACTCCCTTATTTCTTACATTTGCTAAATAGTCTACTTCGTAATTTCTGAGGTTATTAATGGCTGGAAGTGTATCTTTTTTGACCTACCCATCTTAAATGAAAACATGATTCAAGCATTCAGTAGCCGAGGGTCTTTTGGAAGGATTCGGTTCTAACATTTTCATCAGCAAATCCTTTGCTTAAACCGATACATTATTAAATTCAGAACTATCATATTTAATTTCACAAGCTTTATTAGCTCTTAATATTTATTTATAGTCTTTACCCTAAAAAGGTTATTTTCCTATCAAAAGTAAATAAAAAATAACTCCTGCGGAAAATATATCACACTTCAAATCATATAATTCCTCTCCTTCTTAATAAGCCAAGACTTCGGGAGCCACAAAGCCTGGGGTTCCACATCTTTTAAATAAAATTTCCTTTATGTTTGTAAATGTAGCTAGACCGAAATCTGCAACAACTATATCATGATCATTTTCTTTAGATTTTAAAAGAAGATTTTCAGGTTTTAGATCACGATGCATTATATTTTTTGAATGTAAATATTATAAGGCCAATAAAAGATTTCTCATTAAAGGTTTAAGATCATTTTCACTAAAATTTCCTTTATCTCTAACTCTATGTAGAAGTTCTCCTCCATTTAAAATATCTACAACAAAATAGATAGAATTAGTAGTTTCATAAACTTCAAATAAATTAATTAAATGATCACTTCTTAAATTTCTCATAACTAAAATTTCATTAATTAAAGATTCTTTTCCTTTATGTTAACTTGCCATAAATTCTTTATTAAACGCTTTTATAGCATATTAAATTCCAGTCTCTTTTTTTGTTGCTAAATAAACTTTCGCAAAAGACCCTTTGCCAATCATTTTTGTCACTATAAAATCCTCGTGAAAAGATGCTTAAATTGCCTTATAAATTATAATAGTTTTCCATTTTTTCCACATAACCTAATCTTTTGTAAAAAACTCTAATATTTTCCCATTCCTAATCAATCTAAACCCAAATAAATTTTCGTTTAATTAAGTATCTATTGTTTTTGGATCTATATTCTATAGTAAGTCTAATTTACAACAATTTAATTCTAATACACCTGCTATTTTATCATTCTTTTCATATTTTTAAAAGTATAAGTTATTTTCGTCTATTATAAATACTCGAGGCTTGGATTTACCTACCTTTTTTGATTTTTTAAAAAATGTTCCTTTCAGAATTATTTGCTTGCTTAATTATTCGCAAGTTTCTTGACTTTTAGATGGTTTTTGCCATATTTTTTTAGGATTTTTCACTTATTCGTCGTCAAAAAATGATGTTTGTTTCATTATTTTTTTTTTTTTTTTTTTTTTTTTTTATTTTTTTTTTTTTTTTTTTTTTTTTTTTTTTTCCTTTTTATGAATATAAGCTTTTTATAGGTATTTTTAATTTTTTGTATGTTTAATATAACACATATTTGTTTTTATAAAAGATATAAAAAAATACAAAATTATATAAATACCATGTTTTATTTTTTAGAAAATAAATTATATATATATAATTTTTTATTTTAAATATTTTATTATATTCAATATATTAAAAAAAAATTATTTCATATTTTATTAATTTTATGGTTTTTTTTGTCATTTTATTACTAATTAAAAATTTATGATAAAAATTAAAGAATTATTCATTATAAAAATAAATTTAAAATAAATATCTACTAATAATATTATCTTTTATAACAAAAAAATATAATAATGAAATATTATTTGCTTTTTGTATTTTATTTGTAAATAATTATAAGAATAACAAATAATTATAATTTATTATTTTGCTAAAATATTTATATAAATAACTTAAATAATAGTTATTTATTAATTAATTAAATTTTTTATGAAAAATTCTTATTATATTTTTTTTATAATTTAAATTAATAATTTTTTACATAAAATAACATATTTTGATTTTTTTAAAATATGTATATTTTATTTTTGCTTTTATTATTATTTTATATTATGTAAAATCATTTTTTATGAAAAATTTATTTGATTTTTTTATTTCGTTTCTAATATTTTAATATAATTACAAATATATAAACTAAAAAAAATAAAAATGAAAGAAATTAACATTTTTGTATTTAAAAATTCAAATTTTTTATCTTTTAGTATAAAAATTCATTTTACATATTTTTTATTTATAGATATGAAAAATTTAGTTTTAGTAAAAAAATAATCCATATATATATAAAATTTAAATTATTTTAAATATATTATTTATATAAAAAATACATATTTATAATATATATTTTTTTAAAAAATCTTCCTTTATTTTATTATATAGACATATTTATTATTATTTATTTATTTTTTTTAAAAAAAAAAATCACTTATAAATTTTATGATTTATTATTAATTTTTTCTTTTTTTTTAAATATCTTTTTTTTTCTTTTTTCTGACTAATTATTTTATGTATATTAATTTTAATATATCAACCTACCATTTTTATTCAAAAATATAATTTTTTTTTATAAATATTTATATGTATATATCTCTTACATAAACATATTTAATTTTATATTAAATTCTTTATTTTTATTTAAAAATAAAATAAAACATAGTTAATATTTGTTAGTCTTTTCTTTAGAAACATTTTTTTTTTAATAAACTTATTTAATTTTTAATGAATAAATACATAAAACAAATTAAACAATAAGGTTTTTATATGATTATAATTAATTAAATTCTATAATAATGGTTTTATTAAAATATTTAAGATAATCGAATATAGTTTATTATTTTTTTAAAAAAAAAATGTATTAAATATTATTATTTAATTTTCAAATAATAATATAATAATTCGAATTAAATGAAGAAAAAAAAATAAAAAATAAAAGAAATATTATTTCTCTTAAAATAAATGTATAAGACAAATTTATTTTTTAAATAAAAATAAAGTTATAAAATATATAATAAAAATAAATATATAAATAAAAAATAGGATTTTTATAATTTAACAAAAATAAAAAAAATACATTACTAATATTTATAATTAAGTATTATTTTTTTAAAAGACAAATTTATATATATATTTTTATTTTATATAAATATTTATTTAATATATAAAATAATATAATGGAATAATAAATAGGAATTTGTTAAAATCATCAATTAAAATACATTTTCATCTTAATAAATTACCAAAAATACAAAATAAACTTAGTCTGTAGAAAGTGCTTAAACTAAAAGCAATTAAAAGGAGAATATCTTATTTCACTTTAAGAAATATAGAATACGGAAGAACAAATACCTATTTTCTTAAATAGAAAATAATAATAAAAATATAACGAAATACATTAAATAAATCGCAATTATAAAAGTGACTCTATCACTACTTTGTTAAATGATTTTTTCGATAAAATAGAAGATAATTTTTTACATTAAATTAAAACAATGAGAAAATGTGAATTATAAAAAGGTAAAAAAATAGAAGAAATGATCGAAAACATACAGTTTTATAGCAATGAATAATCCTAATAAATAGAACTTTAAGAATTAATAAATAATAAAATTAATAATATAGATGAATTATAGGAAGAAATGCTTAATTTATTAAAATAAAGTGAAGAAAAAGAAGATAAAGAATTTAATATTTTACATAAAAAAATAATAAAAAATATGTAAGATTTATAAACTGAGATAAATAAAAGTTTTGCAAAAAATATTGAATAATTTAATATTTATTTTAAAAATGAATAAAATAATATTTTTTAAAAAAATGAAATTAATTTAATTGAAAAACTAGAATTTAAACCAAATAATTGTACTTAATCTTAAAATAAATACAAAATTTAATTTAATTTTTTAAAATAATTAATTATATTTAAAAATTCTAATAATTCTTATATTGATATAGATGAAAAACTTAGCTAAAGTTTGTTAAATTTCGATGATTCTTATTTAAATTAAACAAATATGAATGACTAAAATTAATAATAATAATAATAATAATAATAATAATAATAATAATAATAAATAATAAAAATAATAAATTAATATTTTTAATTAAAATAAATAATAATTTAATATTTTTAATAGTTTTTTTAATAATGTTTTAAACTAAGAAATTAATCCTATTTTATCTAAAAATAATTAATAAAAAAGCTAAAATAGACCTTTCGATATCTTAAAATAATCTAATATTTTTAAGAATTCTTAATCAAATAATTCTTTCATTTAAAATAAATTATTTTAATCTTAAACTAATATTTTTAAAAATTAAAATTATATTTAATAAAAACCTTTTTAAAATATATTTAACTCATTTTAAAATAATTAAATAGACTAATAAAGCAATATCATAAGAAATCTAAACTAAGATTAAGCAGGCAATAATATTTTCAAAAACTAATAATATATAATAACTAATTTTTAAAATTAAAAAGAAAGCTTTGCATGCTTTTACACTTAAATTCTAAACCCTAAGAAGAAATACATAGTAAGGTTATAATACGAAAACAGTGAAGAAAAAAACTGTAATGCCTTATTCGGATTAGGAACTTAACTTATATTAAATTCTAATAATATTTTTATAAATTAATTATGTTTTGATAATTAAAATTAATTCAATTATTTAAATAGAATATTAAAAAATCAAGGTTTATTTGAAAAAAACATTTAGAATAAATTTTAAGAATATGAAATGAGAATTTGGATTGAAGGTAACATTTTAGAAATTTCAGATTTTCCAAATTATGAAAATGTTAATTCTATTTAAATAACTAATAAAAATCTAGAAAACAAAAAAGATTTATAATTCTTTGTTTGTTTGAATTAATATTTTAATGACAAAGTTAATATTAAAGAGTTTTTAGTTGTTAATGATTATAATGATTATTGAATATATATATATATATATATATATATATATATATATATATATATATATATATTTAATTTATTTTTATTTATAAAAATAATTTATTATTTATATTATTTTATAGAAATATATTACATTTTATATTTAATAATATTTTTTATTTATAATTTTCTTTATTTATTTTCTACAATAAAAAAAATTAATAAAATATAAAAATATTTTTAATCAAATCTTATCTAGTCTTGGTTTTAATTCTTTTAAGAAGTTCTAATAATCATTAACTCCTTTCTTAGCTTCGAAATCCCAAGTTTTTTATCTTTTTTAGAATTCTTTAAGTACAGGTGAAGTTTTCAACTCATATTCTTGCATTCTTGCACTAATAATATCTTTAGAATCATCTGCTCTAGTAACAATATCCTTTGACCCACATTTATCACAAGTTCCTTCTTTTTTAGGTAAAAGAGGTTCCATTTCATATCCATCTCTATTAATAGAACAATAATTGTAAGTATTTCCACATCCATTACACACTCTTCTTCCCATTAATTTCTCGAGTAAAACAGATTAGTTTAATGTCAAATTAACAACTAGATGAACTGGAAGCTTTTATGCGTCATATTTTTACAATTAAGAAACTGTTCTGGGAAATCCATCTAAAATTACACCATTAGTACTTTCTGGTTCTTTTAATTTTTCTTTAATTATATTAATTACTATATCATCATTGACTAATTTTCCAGATTCGACAATAGACTTTATTTCGTTTTTTAGTGCAGGGCTAAATGTGGATGCAGCTTGTCCTTTTAAAATTTTTCTTATTTCATCTCCGGTTGATATATGGTTTAATTTTAAGTCTTTTTTTAAGAATTTCGCGTAGGTTCCTTTACCTACACCAGGCGCACCGAATAAAAATAAGAATTTTTAGCCGAAAAAGTATATTTAAGTACTATGAAGTTGAGAAATTTTACAAATGGATGATTTAAACATTTTTTATTTTATTTTTTGTTTAATTTTTTCTTATGTATATAATTAAAAATTTATTTGATATTTTTTGTTGAAAAAATAAATAAAAATTTAATGTTTTTTTTTGTATTCTGATCTTAAAATATATAATTTAATATATGTATTCAACATATAATTTTTTGTATTAAAAAAAATAAAGTAAAGTATAATAAATATTTTATTTTATATTATTTTTTTAAAAACAAAAAAAAAAAATACATTTTTAGAAAATAAATAAAGTATGATTTTAAGTAAAAATATATATAAATATATATAAATATAGAAATATATAAATATATTTTTATAATTATAAATAATTTTTTTTTAATAATAATTCTACTAATTTTTATATTTAAATAATATTATTTAATATATTTTATATTTTTTTAAAAAATCCATATAATTTTAAATATATACTATATATAAACATTCATATTAACTTAATTCTTATTAAAATAATATAAATAATATAATTTCAAATTTTAATTATTAATATTTTATATAATTATTATAAATTTAAAAATATAAACATTATTTAAATGGGAAACAATTCATGTTTATCTCAAAGAGAAAGCCAAAATATATTATTTGATAAATAACAAAAAAATATATTATTTGAATTATTTACATAATTAGCTAATAATTATAATAAGTATAATATTATAATCTTAATATTTAAATAAAACAAATAAACATATGATATATTTATATTTATAAGCACAAAGGATAAAAACTTAATATAACCAAAAGCATTTTACGATTATTTAAGTGAAACCAATAATATAAATAAAATATTAATATAATAACTGTTTTCTGATTAGAATTTAATAAACTATGAAAAATTTATTCATTTTTGTATTCTTTTTATTTAAAAAATTATAATTTTATAAAACAAAACAAAAAAGGCTAAAATTTAATGATAAACTAAAATTCGGAAAATTTGTTTTACTTAGAAAAAATAATAGAATTTTAATAAAAATAAAAGAATATAAAAAATTGGAAAAAATAAAAGCCTAATTTAGAGGATTTACAAATTATTATTTATGTAAAGTAATATATAGAAAAAAAAAAAATGAATATTATAATAATATATATATAAATATATATAAGGATATCATTTTAATAATAGAAAATATAAATAACAAATTTAAATTTTATTAGAATTCAGAAATGCTACTTCAGTAATTATTTGGAAATGGTAATATTTATTATTAAATAAAAATAAAATATAAAAATTAAATAAAAAAATATATAAAAAAAATGAATAATATAATAAAATTTAATATAAAGTATATAAAAAAATTATTAAATATATATATTTATTATACAATTATAAAATATATATAATAATAAAAAATATAAATATATAAATTTTAAATAATATAAAAATTAATTAAAATAAATAAAAAATAAAATAATATTAATAATAAACATATAAAATAATATAATTATAAAAAAAATTATATAAATAATAAAAATAAAAAAATAATATATTAATAAAAAAATAAATTAAAAGAGTAAAAAAATTAAAAGAATATAAATAGTAATATAATATAAAAATTTGTATAAATAATATAATATGATAAAAAAAATTAAAAATAATAATAATCGCATTTTGAATTTTATATATATGAAAAAAAAAAAAAAAAAAAATAATAATAATATAATAATAATAATAATTATAATAATAATAATAATAATAATAATATTATTAAAATAAATTAAATTTTTAAAATAAAGATTATTTAAATATAAACACATGGGAAGATATTATTACATTTTTTTAAGAAAAATATAAAATTTTAAACGATATATTAAAAAATTATTATGAATATAAATTTCTAGGTATGCCTATGATATATTAATTTCCTTTATTATAAAAAAATCCTTATTATTAAATATAAATTATTTATTACCATTATCTTTATCAAATTAAATTTTAATTTAAAAAACAACTTTTTTTAATCAAATATTTACTCTGAGAATTAGGCTTAAATTTTTAATTTTAAAGGAGAAACTTTTATGTACAATAAAATATTAAATTAAATATATATTTATAATTAAAAATATTAGAATTATAAGGGCGTTCATTATTATTATTTAATTTTCTAGATCCAAATGAGGAAAACTAAAGTACTTAATATATATATGGAGCGTATAATAATGAAAAATGGACTGATGAAATATAATTTTAAGGTTCGAACTAATGTTAATTATATCAAATTTATCCTAATTTTATATAAATGAAATCTTTAAATAATAAAAATGATAAAAAATGGGCTTTTTTAAATGAAAATGGACTAGGATTTGGATTTCAAGAAAATAACTAAAAATTTAGAATATGGATAGATTATAAAATGAATTAGAAATCTTATATTTAAACAAAAGATGATTATTATGAAGAATAACTAGAATAAAAATAAAATTTAATTGTATCATTTTTTTTTTAAACAAAAAAAATAAATATATATAAAAAAATAGTTAATAAATTTAGAAGCATGGGCAATATAGTAATAAATACCAAAATATACATATAATTAAATATAATAGAAATATTAATAATTCATATAATAAAAATAATGGTAAATTAATATATTAAAAAAATAAATATTATTACAAATATATATATTAAAAGGTAATATATTTTTTCAGAAACAGATAGTCATAAATAATCTTTAAATTTTTATAATTTTAATTCTTTTACAAGGTAAATTAAAATAAAAAATAAAATAAAAATTAAAAAAAAGATATAATATATAAATATAATAATATAAATAAATATATATAATTATATATAAATATATATATATTTATCTATGTTTATCTATATTTATATAAAAATATATATATGTTTATATAGTAATTTTCATTTATATAATTATAATTTTTTT